>NC_139929.1:2003458-2060958 GCF_963514095.1 Eutrigla gurnardus | reverse complement strand
GCAGATGCATGCGTCTATAGTGTACTGCTATATTTTATGCCAATGTATAATCTGACTCTGAGTCTGTAAATTCCACAAACAGCTTCATATTGGGATGTTACATCAAATCAAACAGATACCAGATCAGATCCCTGCTGTCTTAGTTTGCTGCCGAGGATTTGGGAAAAACAAGGCTGACATTTCTTGTGTTTTCTGTGTATCGGAAGGAAGTACTCATATCGTAGTATAGTTCAAAGTTTGTTTCCCAAAACTTCTGCTGAAACTTTGTTTTGTTACAGTCTTGGAGTAAATAGTGTTTAAGAAAATGTCAGCCTCCTCGGCTCCTGATTAATGGCTGCACACACCTCTCTGCTATTTCTTTGGTTTTTTTTGCACATACTGAAAAACACAATGAATCTTAGAAAAACACACAAAGTCTGTGTACTGTACTTCAGTTGAGTCCTGATGACTCGCCTGACCACGACCATAGCTCTGGTCTGGCTAAATCTGTATATCACACACACACACACACACACACACACACACACACACACACACACACACACACACACACACACACACACACACACACACACACACACACACACACACACACAGAAAAACACACCCAGCAATTTCTCCTTCCCCCGAGTCCCACCCTAACTCTCAGAACTTTTCCCAAAATCCTGCTGTTATTTTTACTCGGCTCGGCCTCCGGCTAGGGAAATAAGAGGCGAGAAAAGGTGACATCATCCCCGACACACCATTAGACAGGGGGGTTGCCAAGGCGACGTGCCCCCCCCCCCCTCCCCCACGCTCGCTGGAGGTCTCGTGGTTAAACGTGACCCGTGGCTTCGCACGATTACCGAACTGCCGTCAGAACGTCACCCTCGAGTTCAGATCGAGGCTTTCAGAAACGCTCTAGTTCAAGATTTAGGTCAAGGTAAGAGTCAGGACTTGTAGACTTCATAATTACAGAGAATTAATCATCTCGGCAGGTTCGTTGGTTCATTGTCTGCTTTTTGACGAGAACTGCTGGGTCTTCGTGACTTCTGGGAAAAGTTTGTTTTCTTGCCGAGAGTTAGATACGAGGATTGATTCCTCTCACGTCTGTGGGCTGAATATGAAGCTAAAAGCATGCTAACGTAGCATTAAAGACTAGAAACCAGCCGCTCTGTCCAAAGCTAACAACAATCCATCTAAAGCTAAGCCTGTTCCCATGGCAACGTGTATAACTAACGCAACATTTTAGGTTTTTTCGCACGTCATTTTATCGTAATTGTAAAACCGTTGCAGTTAGATTTAGGAAGAGCATCACGTTTCAGCTTCAAATATGTAAAACATTAACAACGTAACTTTTTTAGTGAGGCCAGGCTGCAAAATAGAGTATATCATTTTCCTTAATTCATACAAAAAACATTTGTATAAAAATTGTTGGCTGTTCTGTGCCAAGAGATAGAAAACTCCAGATTTGTTGTTTTTACACTTAGTGCTAATGAAACACAATACGACTCGTTAACTGGCACTAACTTCTATCCTTTATGCTAAGCTAAGTTCAGCTAAATATTTAGTGTACTCATTGCAAACATTCCTTGAAGGCTTCCTGCCAGAAACACCAAACAAGGCCCCAGCCGGAGGACCGTGACTCTCAGCTGCATCAGGATCAGTGAGCTGCAGACGTCGACTCGTCGTGCAAACAATCCGCCGGCGGACGCCGCCACCGATCGGCGTGTTGAGACGACGCTCTCGGGCCCTCGGGCGACCGTCTCAGCTGATCTCAGATCTGTTCACAGAGACAAACTGTCACAGCTGTCTGGCTGCCGCGGAGCGCCTTAAATCTCAGAGAAGAAGCTCGTCAACTTCCTGTCTGACAAAAACCCACGACATCTCCCTGAGAGTTGATGCTTCCATTAGAAACGGCAGCGAACTGACAGGGAAGCAAGTTCAGGGGAGGGGGGTACTTCTCAATGATGTCATGTCCCCCCCCCCGGACACACATAGATTTGTAAGATCAGCTTCTCTTTCACCCTGCTGATGATCAAAACAATCCTCTCGTGGATGTTTGAAGAACTTCCTTTTTTGTGTCATTTTCCTCAACATTTAACACGCCGGCATCAAAGATCCATCGCACTTCAAAAAACCCTTTGTTCTCGGTGCGGGCGGGGGGGGGGGGTCACCTGATGCCTGATCAAGGCGGCGGTGCCGGCGGCGGAGCGAGGACGGCCTCGAGGCGTACGCAGAAACAAACTCGCCACACGTGCAGGAAACACAAATGTTCACTCGTGTGAGTTTTTTTAAAGCTTTAATTACGTGCTCGGCTAACGGGGGGCTCTAACACGGTCCAAAACCCACCTCGCCACCGTGCACGCAAACACACCGGCCCTCTGCACACGCCGCTCCGCCAATATCAAGGCCGACTACTAACTACAGCGCCGGCTCATTGATCCGTCCTTTCAAAAGGATGCCACGCTACCTTGATGCTAAGCTAAATGAAAAAGAAGATGACACTCATCGTCTCATTCCAGCTGAGGACGTGGGAATCATGAGTGCAGACTTTTTCTGCTCTTTTTGGTTGCAGCAAGTTTTAAAAATCATCCAATTACTAATATCGTAATCAATCACATGGGCTTTAGCGGTGACAGGATATGAGTGTGTGGGGGATGATGGATGGAATCTCATACGGAGGCCGAGTCGCTGAGAAGGCTTGTTGGTGGATCTGCACTTCAACATCAGTGAGCTTTTATAGTTCAAGGTTTTTTTTTTATTTATTTAAAGCGACTGTAATCATAATTCTTTCATATTAACAATTGATGTTCATCATATAGAAAGGCATGAAATTGGAAAGTTTTGCAGTCTGAGTGAATGAGAATAACCTCAAGTTGGCCTTGAAAAAACAGGGATTGTTAAATTCAATAATAATAGGTTTTCTGAAATGTTATGTTTGAATATGCAAATGAGGCATCATCTAATGCTAATTTTGGGGGGAATTCTAGTTGAAATAAACATCTAAAAGTGTATTTTGTGTGTGTTTTTTCCACTGAAAGCATGAAAAACAATGTTTTTGCCGGTAGTGTCTCACATTCAGGATATCAGAATACTTTCTTAATCCCTGGGGAAATTGTACAGCTGCAACGGCTCCATGAGAGTTATGTGTTCATAAATAAAGAGCCTATAAACAAGTCAAATATGTATAAAAATATAAATAAAGACACCAAATATAAGTTATGTATGTACAATGTATGGATATAAAAACAACACTATATGCTGCATTTGTGTATTTGCTTGATATGTGAGTTAGAAATCTTTATAGTTACATAAAAATGCAGATTTTTCTATATTGTGTGTGTTGTATCTGTCTGTTTGTTTCCACATTTACAGTAGTAAAAATGAATGCATCTTTTTCTTTACACGATGACGAGTATTCTTGGCTAAATATGACAAATCTCTCGTCATCGTCCCACTCAAACCCCAAAGAGAAGACTAATCAAATCTCTCCACATGTTTCCTGCGACCAACACATCCAAGACAACGAGACGCTGCCAACTCCTACAGCTCCGTAATTATATGCCTGAAAATCAAAAACCAACACACATATATTCCAGCACACATAAAGGACGCGGAGACGGGGAGGGAGCCATAAGGAGGCTGCCTCCAGATGAGTCTTCGTACAGTATGTGAAGATATGTGGCAGGAGGGGAGGGGGAGTAAATTAGCTCCCGGCTCCACTGGAACCAATTAATTACGCGGGTGTGTGCACGCGTGCGTGTCTGTCTGCGTGTGCGTGTCTGTCTGACGAACGCCTGGCCTAAGTTGGTAATTTGCCCCTGTTAACACCACAGACAGGCACAATCGAGGGGAAAGTTATAGCTGTTAATGAGAGGGAGTGATGGGATTGGTTAGCAGCAGACGTCCCTCTGTGTGTGTGGTTGTGTGAAGTCTCCGTCCCGGACAACAGAGGAGCTCGGCCCTCAGGCGTCCGACGTGATCGTGTCTCTGCTAGACGGAGCAAACAGATGTAAGTCGATCTGTCTCACCCTCCCTATCTGTCTCACCCCCTCCCCCGTCTGAGGATCGTCTTTCAGGGAGTCGCCCACTCTGACTCTCACCCTCTTGACTTGAAGCCACTCTCAGATCCGAACACCTTAGCCTCCGGGGCTCAAACTCCCGTCTCTGGATCCATTAAGGCTTGAAGAGGCAAAAAAAAACCTTCAACTGTGGAACGTCTTCCTTCTTCTAATTCTTCTTCTTACTTCCTCTTTTCTTGCTCCGACTGAGACCAGGCCTGAGGGTAAAGGCTTTTAATTGGGCATTTGATTCGCCGTCGGAGTCCAGAAGAGATGGAGAGAAGACTTTATTAGTCGGCCGGTACATTTAGGAGGTGCTGGACTTGAAATATATACATATTGATTCTGCATTCATGTAATATACTCATGGTAACAGATGGCCAAATACGTCAACTTCTGCAAACCTCAAATTTTTCCAGATTTCACTGTAATTATAATAATCCCACTGGTGTATCTTTACACAATCTATTTGAATAACGCCTCCTCTCGAGGTCATCCCGAAAAAATGTCTGGATAATTAGCTTATTTACATCCTGTGAGGAGTGGAATCTGATGATTTGTTGCGCCTTTGAAATTCAGCGAATTATATATATATATACTGTATTTATATATATATATATATGAATAAAGGCTAACTTTTAACATCGGGGCTCAGTGATTAAGATTCTCCTGGGAGTTTGTTAATTGCGTTTCCTTCTGCGTGAGAGAGGCCGGGCTGGGTTTTATTTTTTTTGAAGGAGAAGAAAACGTCAACTCTCTCTCTGAGGGGTGAAAACCACGAAGGCGCAGCGGCAACAATCACACATATTAATAAACGGGGAGATGTCCGTCATTAGAGCTGCATCATGTTTATTTCTTTAGTCTGCTTCAACAGCGTCTCTAATGACGGCAAAACGTCAATCAAACGGGACATTTCATGCATCATAACCTCTCCTTTTGTTCAAAATACCGTATTAACCTTTAATGCCATCTCCCACAGCGCAGTGTGAACACACACACACACACACACACACACACACACACACACACACACACACACACTCTATTTATACAGTAGCGAAGCTGATCGCTGACAACCAGCCATATGTAGAAACGGTGTGTTACCTGCACTCAATAGTCTCACACACTCAATATGCAATATATGCAAGATTTCATGGATGCACGCCAAGCCAATCAACGAGTCCCTGCACACACACACACACACACACACACACACACACACACACACACACACACACACACACACACACACACACACACACACACACACACACCAGCACTAATGTCATTAACGGTACTCTCGCTACACAACCACCACAGCAGATCTATCACAATTCAGTCAAAGTGGTTTCAGTCCGGATTTGAGATTTTCTTCTTTTCAGGTCGTACTGAGCGACGTTGGGTTTCCTACACACCCATCGGATCAAACAACTGCCGATATGTTCAAACAACTCTGCAGGACATTGTAAGCTTTTGAAAGACAGAGTTTTCCAGAAACCATCCTAAAAAGTTGCAGGTTCAGGATATTTTTTTGCTGCAGCGATATCCGAAAATACTAAACAAAAATCTAAAACACAACTCCGCCCGCACCGGTTCATGTTTCCCAGAACGAGGGAATATACTTCCATAAAATGCTTCCGTATCAAAGAAAAATATATATATTTATCGCGATACTCACGAGATAATGCGAGAATCGCGGCACATCATATCCAAAATCAAATCCATCTGGTCAGGCTTCAGGTGAGGCAAGCCAGTGTCCAATCAGAGTGTTTCGTTCCGAACTGAAGAGGGTTAGCGTTAGCTGCAACGCCATCAGTCAAAGAACGGCACTGAAGGCTTCCCGGACGTTTGATTGACAGATCGGCTCGCTCCATCACCTGCCACGTACTTTATTTTGAAAGGGCCTGCCCTTTTACTGAACGGAGTCCAATGACGGCTTCTCAGCTAACAGACCATGTGGGCGCTTCATGACCATGAGCCCCCCCACCCACATCAATGGGCTCCATTACCTTCACGCTCAGGTCCAGAGGTTTAATGATCAGCTTGTCCTTCACCGCGTGCTCATTAACCACCTTCCGTACAGGTAGATTTCCTCAGGAAATGCCAATCGGAAAAGGTCAAGAAGCGAACAGACGCGGCGGATTAGAGCACAATTTGACCGAACGCCAAAGAAGACACAGTTGTTAAACGAGGAGCTTCGGCCTCGTATAACGGAAACGCTGGCGGCGATACGGGAACTATTAACATCAGCGTTAAAACTGTAAATGTCTCTTTGTGGTGTTTACTCAGGAATCCCTGATGCTGCCTGGAAGACCAGGACTGTAGTACCGTGTACCGGGTCAGGAGGGGGGATAGAAACCCACGCCGCTCTCTTACTAATCAGGGCTCCCGTAACGTTTAAAGGCGTGAAACATGGCGTCCTGCTAGATCATTAACACATTAGATGGGACACACACACACAGCAACTCTTTAAATATAGATCTGCTGTATCAGTATTGGGGATCCATGACTTCATGGCGTGACACGCCAACATTAAATATAGTTTTCAGTCGTACATTTTCCTGCCGATACTCGCTGAAAGCTCTTTAAAAGAGTCTCTTTCCAGCTCGTGTCATAACTGCCGTGTGGTTGTGAATATCTGAAGACGTCACCGTCAGACAGCTAATTGCACATTGTTGCAAACGCCGACAACACGTTGCCTTTTAATTGTCCTCGATGAGCCGTGTGACAAACAGAAATCTTGTTAATAATGTGTCATCACTTCCTTCAGAAGAAAAAAAAACAAACCTGAGAGCGACAAAAAAATGGAGGGAGGGTGAGAAAATACATCCCGTCTGTTTGCGTGTTCACAGCTGTCTGTCTGTCTGTCTGTCTGTCGGGGACGAGACGCATATCAAAGAGACTAATAACGCAGCAAATTGCCACATATTACAGACGGTTGGATGGTCTGTAATTGTTACAGGAATGTGTGTGTCAGCAGGAATACAGCAGGTGTGTGTGTGTGTGTGTGTGTGTGTTGAAAGGTGTTTATTTAGGATAAACCCCTTGAGATGTATCATCTCGTTTTCGGGTCCCAACATCCAACCCAATCACGATAACAGAGAATTTACAGAAATATATAATAATAATAATAATAATAATAGAGAGAGAGAGAAACGATCAATAAAACAACGTACATTATGACGGCGTAGGGCGGCAAAAGGAGCCGAGAGAGGGTGTTGCAAAAGTCGCAAATTTGCGAGTTTATAAAGTTGCTACTCTTTTACGGGGTCCTTAGGGTGATGATGTTGATTCTTATTTTTGGTTTTATTTATATGAGGCTAAATTGTCATCTTATGGGTGTTTATTGATCGGAGCGGTTGGGCTAAGATGCTAGCGGTAGCAACAAAAAGAAAAGAAAAAGAAAGACAAATGTACATTATAAACATTACAACCACTAGGTGGCCCAAAGGCTAAAAATAGATTGATGGACATTGACATTGAGTGTGTGTGTGTGTCTCAAAAACGGCTATAAAAATATGATATATTAATATGTTTTCCCACTTTAATGCATACACAACCTCACCCCCCCCCAAAAATTGCCCCCCAGGGTGCAAAAACCACAGCATCTAATCATCAGCATAGAGCCGCATCCCCACAAGATGAAGAGCCACCAGGCCTGTATATGTGTGTCTTCTAGGTTCTAATTTAAGCTCATGGTTAAATATACGCTATTCGCCGCTGCACGCCGCCCCCCCCTGAACCCGCGTACGTATCACAACGCCCCTTTGATGACTCGACATCAAAGCTGGAATATCACCCACTTCTAACTTCCCAACGTATTAATTCTCTTTCTATGTTTAGGGAGGTTTTTTCTGCCTTGTTTCGCTGCGGAGTGAAATAAATTAGCTCGTCCTCGCGGTTGCATATTAATGCAACGCAAAAGCCACACAGGAGAGCAAACTCACTGTGTTTTTAGTCGACTGACCTACATTTCCTAAGGAACGATGGCACGTATGAATTTGGGAATACCTTCGCTGTGTCATTACGGTAAAATTACAGGTTGAACACCCCGTCATCTTTTAAGGGCGTAAGGATCACGTGTGGTCTCGCACCCAAGGGGTCCATCTGGGCCTGATTGTAGGGCCAAAACCAGATGTTCCTGCTTGTTTGTGTGTGTGTGTGTGTGCAGCTGTCTACCTGACCTGAATGTATCCATTACAGCTCAAATAGCTCTTTGTCAGCGTAAGTGCGTCTGACCCACTTGTACCAGTTTATGTTTACCGGCATGTTCCTCCGCCGAGCGTCTCCGCCGCCGCCTCCTGATATTCATTTAAACAGTTTGAACAGCTGCTTATCTGCTCCTGGTTATTACCGCGTGCACGTCTCGCTTCATGTTTGTCAAAACGCACCGAAACCAGAAGGAAAGTTGTGTGTCGTGCAGCTGAAACAGCAGTTTACAGTGTGAAATATTTCATGAGCAGCTATTTTCTGACATTTTATTGATAAAGTGATTAAAAGGTGTGCAGGATTAAGTGGCGTCCAGTGGTGAGGTTGCAGTTTAACTGAATACCCCTCCACCCTGAGCCCCTCCCTTCCCCAAGCGTGTCGTAGAACTACAGTGGCCTTCAGGTGACAAAGAGCAACGCTTGGTTTGTCGACTTGCTTTTATGTGATGTCACCTGTTTTAACTTTTTATTTATTATTATTATTATTATTATTATTATTATTATTATTAACAAACTCTGATCCAAACTGCAAATTTTCAGGTTATTATAGATGAATAAAACTATAATTATGACTATTGCCCAATGACAGCTGCTCGGCTCCCCGCGACCCTGAATACAGGATAAGCGTTAGACGATGGATGGATATTGTATTTCTTCCAACAAAAATCCTGCACACTGGACCTTTAATTTGAAAATAAAACAAGGTATGCCCAAACTCTTCTCTTGAGATAAAAACAAAGAATCAACTGCAACCAACGGTTACCCAGAACACCCTTCTCTGACGTTTACATGCTGCTCTCAGTGGAGTCGCCGGATTATTTGGGTTTGACTACATAACTGCTGTTTAACTAAGAAAAAGAAAAAAAGACAAGCTCATATGATTATATTGCAACAACTTCCACAACCAGAGTCGTTATAATCGAGCTTGTGAGCCTAATTCCTTTCCTCCCCTCTCTCTTTCTTAATGCATCTGAATCCAACAGAAATCCCTCCGACAACGTCAACGAGTTGCCCGATTAGCGGCAATTTAGAAGTATTAAATACAGATTTGCTGCTTTCTCTGATTACCCTCGTGTGATAGCGTAACTCCTCAGAACTGCTGGGATTCCCACTCAACACTCCTGCATATGATATTTATTGGTTAAAATGTGAACGTGCACATATACATCCACCAATAAGGAGGTGCAGCTTCTCCGTCCGTCTGGCTAAAGGCTGAAAGCACTCCAAAGTTAATGGCTTTCAGACTCGGCGCTGACCTGCTCTCCAAGAAAACTGGTGCAGGTGGAGAGGTGCAAAAAAAAAAAAAAAAGATTGGGAGAGGAAAAGAGGCAAAGAAAGTGGTTTCGGGTCACTCGAGGTGGATTACCGGAGAGAGGGCCGGTAATAATGAGAGGAGAGGAGGAACAAAAAGGATGGAGGAGGAGGATGCAGCAGAGGATGAAGAGTGAGCGGTTGGAAATTAAAAAGGGGGGGGCGAGGGCTCGGATGGATGGAGGAGGTCGGGAAGGGAAGAGGAGGAGAGTTAAAGAGGTTAGGCGGGAACAAAAGGAGCGCTGAGTGAGGAGGAGAATGGAGAGGATTAATCGGAGATGGAAGGGAGCGAGGAGTTTAGAGGCACTTCAGAGGAAAAGGAGGTGGGGAAGTGTGGCTCTGCTGTGAAGAGGCAGTGTGTGTGTGTGTGTGTGTGTGTGTGTGTGGAGAGAGGGGGGTCCCACTGAGGTAATTGAATCAGGACTGGAAAACAGCAGGGAACAGACTCCAGGTCAGGCACAGCTGGAAAAGCAACAGCCTTTCCTTTTTAAACGTAAAAAGGGAGAGGAAACACCGGTGGGGGGTCGGGGGTCGGGATCTGGGACTGTGCTGTCCAGAGAGGTGACTCTCTATGTGGCCCTTTCACAGGAGCCTCAGATCCAGATCCAGATCCAACCTGGTTCAGGTCTGTTTGACATGAATTCTCTTCAACACACCAGGCGTTTGTTGTTGGTGTTGTGTTTCACCGTCCACCGCCGTGTGAAATGATGACGGGTGAAAATCCATTCAAACAGGGCGGACTGAAATAAACCAGCTCACACACAGACACACACACAGACACACACACACACACACACACACACACACACACACACACACACACACACCAAACGACCTATAATGACATCGCCGCTTTTTCCCAGAAAACAAAAGCGTTGCAGGCGAAGACTAGAGTGCTGTTTTGTTTTTTTAATCCGAGCTATCACACTAACTACCGCTGTTTCAACAAAAAAGGGGGGAAATTGCCTAAAAAAAAAAAACTTTTACCATTCTGCTACCTCACGCCTCAAACTGGAGGGGGAATGTTGGCGGAGGTTCATCGTGGGTAGCAGCGTGGACATAAACAGAAACAATCGTGGGTGTAAATGGGTCTAACAGGGACATAAAGAAAGTTGGGGCGAGTCGTCTCTGCAGCTGGGCCAGACTGTTAATGTCTGCACTTTTTCTATTAGACCCCCCCCCCCTGGCTGCCTCGTACTATTATTGTAATTCTTCCGGGGGACCAAGAGTGTGGGTGTCTGGGTGTCTGGAGGTGATAAAACAGCCGAAAAGCACATAAATAATGACTTAATGATCCCCTCCACCCTTCGCTGTAATGATGACAATGGCGTTTTCCAAGCTGGGACGCTGGTGGGAGCAGGGAGGTGGAGGGGGATCCACATGTGGCCTCCATGTGTTCCTTCTTCACCCTCCCAACCCACCACGCACATCCATCTCTCTGGCTTCGTCTACCTTTTATTATCTCACCATCGCTGCACATCCATCTCCGGAACGGATCCTTTTCCCGCGCGAGCATTTATCTTGTTCGCAATCGCAGAAATATGTATAAATACGTGTGAAAGCTTTCTGTTCCCAGAGGGGGGGGGGGCAGCGGATCATCTGCATTAATCAAGCTGTCAGGTTGTGTGTTGTGTGTGTTGGAAACAGCAGAGAAGGAGAGTAAATACCAACAGGTGATTCTGAGTGACAGGATCAGTTAATGACAGTCCGGCCGCCGAGGCAGAAATATCACAGCGTGATTTGTGTAATTGTTTCCCGCCGCCACCGCACGATAATAGCAGTAAATCATGTGACTTCACTTTGCAATTAGCATGTTTTCCTTCCTTTCACAATAACGATAATAACAAAAATCATGCGGGTAAATATGATAATTTGATCGAGATCTGTGTTGGAAACATTTTGCCTCAATTTTGACTTGTGGGTTCTTCCACAGAAATAGAAGTTAAAGCTGGGATGATATGAATAAAATACAAGAATATAAGAAATTAAATGTACAAATACAAGCCGAGTGTTTACCAAACTACAGAATGGATGATTTCAGTGGATGTTTGATGTCGACACTTTCTTTTGTCGCGTATTAAAATCTTAATTGCATCTGAATGGATCTGAAAGACGTTGACTCACTAAGACGACTAAGGAAACAAAAAAACAAAACAACAAAAAAGTGAGAATCAAAGAAGAAACCGAGCGACTGTAACCCACCAATTACTCTGATTGTTCCGGCAGAGAAGTGATGAAGTCTATCTGAGAGGGCGAGAAATCACTTGTGTGCTCACAATAACAACACGAAACAGCCGAGGAGAAACACACAATCAGAAAAGTGTTAATTATGATGCATGAGGCTGAGAGATGGAGGGAGGGGAGATCCTCTGAGGACAATGACAGGTTACATCGTATTTGTGCAAAGAGACCTTTAGAAAGCTCGCTTGTTTCCGACCATTAAGACATTTTTTAGTCTCCTTGGTTAAGTTCCTGCTTCACTCTGACCTTCCCGTATCAGAGGGCGAGCCGAGAGATGATCGCCCTCCGGGGATGAATTAAGTAATGAAGTCATATTAAGGTATTCATCGTGGAGGTAGAATGTGGGTGGAAGGAGGGGAAAACATCCCTTCTTTTTTGAGGGATTTGAAGAGCTCCGGCTACAGATTGGAGGTTTTTTAACACCAGCAAGAGGCATTCAAAGAAAACAAGAAAAACTCAGCCATCGCTCGATGGTCTCCAGAAAGAAACAACATCCTTTTTTCCCTCTGTGTGTTTTTCCAAAGTCAATAAAACAGAAGTTGACCCTGCAGGGGAGCGTCACCTTTTCTGAACCGCCGCAGAGAAGGGAGCGCTTTTCTGCCGAGAGGGGGGGGGGGGGGGGGGGGGCGTGGAGCGGTGAAGAATAGATCGGGATGCTTACGGGAGCCCCCCCCTCCCCCCCTTTGCTTTTTGGGGAAGGGCAGAGGTCTATTTTTAATGACAACGAGAGCAGAGCAAACAAAGTGTTGTGGTCAGGGCGAGTCCAGAGGAAATGAATCCTCCGCGTAGGAGTTCCCTCCCTCGCTGCTCTGTCGACAGTCCTGCAACAGCTTGAGTCCCAAAAAAAATAAATCTATTTCATCCTACGTTCCCACTGATTCTGACTGAGCTGATCTCAGATCGGCCTCATTAAGGGAATGGTCTTTTCTTCCATTAGCCTCCTGCTGACGGTGAAGGAGCGCTCGTTTCTCTGCAGCTGTGCAGGTTTTTCACTTGGATCTGTTTGAAAGGGGTCATCGGTGAAGTCTGGGAGGGGTCAGGTGGGGTCAACCAGCCTGGGGGGGGGGGGGGGGGGGGGGTCACCATGCATGAGAAAGTGAAACCAGAGCCATGGAGTTACCCCGCTGACCTCCGGAGGTCAAACACCTGCATGTAGCACAACTATTCATAGTCCTACATATTCTTATTCTCAGGGAATTTATTTATCGATATCACCTTTCTGTCTATCACGACGCCTCTTCATCTACGTTATATCATGCTGCAAGGTTTAAAGGCAACACAGCGCCTTAACGTATGTGTGTGTGTGTTTCTGTACTCCAGTCTTCTCTATTCCAGACGGACGAGGAGGAAGACAAACACACATCTCCTCCCAGAGAATCATTAAACCCACTTCAGTCCCAGCAGGGCAGCAGGAGAGTCTTCAGCATAACTCACTGCTCAGACACAATAGAGCCAACAATCTCTGGTTTCATGAACAACACAATCAGACCGTTTTAATAGCCGGGGGTAAGAACAGCACACTCCTGGTAATACCAGTAGAATTACTCCATTGTCTTTTTTACACAAACTCATATCCTTATCGCCGAGGCCCGGTACCTGGCTCGGCTTTTAACAGACTTAATGTTCCAGAACAAAATATCCCTCGAAACCAAAACCTCCCACGCGTGTACGATGGTGTTCGACTCCGACTGACCGCTTCCTCCACTTCCTCCACTTCCTCCACTTCCTCTCGTGCAAAGAGCTTACATTCAAAGTCAAGTTAACTCAGACAACAAGAAACAAAAATACAGGAAAGGCTGGTTTCTCACTGAGGGCTCGTTCTCTCTGATGGTGTGTTTGGAGGGAAGAGTGAGATGTTATCCAGCAGGAATACTAAGTGTGCCGCTGGTCTCAGATCAGACCACACACACATCCTCCGTGGTTTCACCGGCAGCTCCGAGGCGGCGTAGACGACACACATTCATATATTCAGGCTCCCCGCAGACCCGTAAAGGCTGTGAGTCACGAGAGAGTCTGAGATGTGTGTGGTGTTTTTGTCAAACAATAGGTGTGTGTGTGTTTTTGCCTCTCCTTTCAAGGGTGTACAGGTTCGGTTTCAGACACACAATGATGTCAGAGATCCTCAGGGTTCCTACACCTTTTCAAAAGTCAAATTCAAGCACTTTTCAAGCACTTCCAGGTGCATTTCCATGCTTTTCCAGCCCCTTCCAGCTGTGGTAAACTCCATATTTGTACCAATCCAATGGTCAGTATTCAGTCTACTTATTCTGTCACTTGTTCATCACATTAAATGAGATGTTATTGTCCTCTAAACAACCAACATGATGTTTGGAGACAGCTTTTTACAGAAGGACCACAAATGAAAGGAAAACTAATTCCACTAACAGATCCACAGAAATATAATCACCAACTATTTTCATCATCTGTTCATCATCAAAAGTCATTTTTCATAAAGAAATGTCAGAAAATGCTGTTTTCAGTCCCTCAAATATGGAGATCTTCTTTTCTCTGTTCTATCATAGATGTCATCACATACAACACACATTTCAAGACCTTTATTCTAAATCCAAGCACTTTTCAAACCTTGGTAAACACTAAAATGCAAGTGTTTTCAAGGATTACTGTAACTTAAAATCACAACCAGGCTTCTTGTTAGAGACTATAGATTTGTTTTTCCTTTTTTTAATTAAGGTTCCATTCTAGCAAGTTCCAAAGAGGATATTAACTGTGAATAACGATAATTATAATGATAATAATAAAAATATTGCATGCAGAGCAGGTGGAAGAGCTTGTGCTTCCTGTATTAATGCCGGGTTTACTATTGTAGACCAGATCAGACACTAATCCAGCTCGGCACATCAGCGCCTTGACCCACATTCTGAACATCTGGGGGAAATATTTGTTTTCTCTAAAAATGCAGATGAACTCTTTGTGTCTCCAGCAATGATCTAAATGAAGAAAAAAGGTCTCTTAGAAACCCGACAAGGAGCCCCGATGAGACGCTGTGAGGGGTCACAGACGTAATCATGAAAGTTCATCATGTCTTTGATGTCAAATCTGAAATGTAACCAGAGACTAGCTGTCAAAAAGTGAATTGGAGTGAAAGTATAGAGCAGCACTGATGCAAGTATTTCAAAATAGAAATGTAATCAGTTACATTCAACCATGCATGCAGCCTGAGAGGAGAAACTGAGGGCAAAAAAAGCTCCACATCTTTGCTGCAAAGTCATGATTGAAGTCAGACGAACATCTTGACATTTTTGGACTTTGGTCCCAAAGTCTTTTTGGATTTGATTGCGTTGACAGTAAGAGGGCATTTATTTCCCCGTCGTCTCCTTTCTGTCAGTCCTCCCGTCTCTCTTATCGTCGTCCCATCCTGCCTGTCTGTCTGCCTGTCTGTCTGTCTCTCAGGACCTCTGGAGCTGACAGATGAATCCAGCAGACAGGGTGCACCCAGAGACCGCCGCCTTGTATATTTAAGTTTCCCTCAAAAACCCACTCGGCCTCGTCCGTCTGCTCGTCAAACCTTGTATCAGCGAGTCCATCTCCACATAATTCCTCTTCTCTTTCTGCCTTTTTTCTATTCCTCCATTCAGAAAAGCCGTCGCCGCCCCTCTTTGTCTGGGGAACTTAAGTTCTTATCGTTTCCCCCCCTATCTCTTTACATCTCTCCTCTAATCTCCCCCAGCATCTCCCTTCCACTCACGCTTTCCCCCGCGTGGATGAAACTACACGCAGCTATCTCCTCAGATGTTATCACAAACTTTCCTATAAAAGGTCGGATAAAAAGAATATTGCATTTTCCCCTCATTCATCTGCCGAGGGAAGCATCTCCTCTCACAACGTTAAATATTCAAGGATTTTAGCTGTGATTAGCCCCCCCTTTTCGTAATGATTTCAAAGCTAGAGATAAATGTTTTCATTTGCTGAAGATTAAAGGCTTTTCCTGCATTTAGATCCTCTCATTGATGAAATTAGAGCTTCTCAGGCTGGTGTTTTTTTCCGCGTGGCGGTGCGATAGATGAAGGTCTGATAGCTACTAAACACATCACATCAAAAGAGCTTCTTATCGTATAACGATACGCTCCATGAAGATAAGACGCCGCGACGCCGAGCGTCCCGCGAGGAACAAAATAGACTTCGGCTACATCACCTCCTGCTGATGCGGAGGCAAAAAACATATTTACATCACGCAAATAAACACCCGGAAAAAGCACCTGCTTTCGCTTTAAATCAGTGCACGCTGCTAATTTAGCTGGAACTATTCATAGCGTGGAAGTCTCGCAGGAGGAAGTCCACTTCTGCCTTTTTTTCACCTCTGAGCTACAAAACTGCAGCGGCTTCCCATAAAAGAGAAATATACGAGCTGAGCGCTCCAGCTATCAAATGATCCTCTCATTCACGCCTCAAAGTCATTCATCTTCCCCAGAAATACAGCTGGGTGACGGCCCGGAGAGAGAGACGGAGAGAGACGGAGAGCGAGAAACTCTGTGTTTCCCTCTGTGTGTGTGTTTGCGGTGACAACTCATGACTCATTTCACCCGTCAAACGGCCCTGTGGCGCCCGCTCGCTCAGTAAACAAAGAGAAGAGGCTTCTCCACTGGAAACCTTTTCTTTTACCCCCCAACACACACACACACACACACAGACACACACACACACACACACACACACACACACACACACACAGACACACACACACACACACACAGACACACACACACACACACAGACACACACACACACACACACACAGACACACACACACACACAGACACACACACACACACACACAGACACACACACACACACACAGACACACACACACACACAGACACACACACACACACACACAGACACACACACACACACACACACACAGACACACACACACACACACACACACACACACACAGACACACACACACACACAGACACACACACACACACAGACACACACACACACACACACAGACACACACACACACACACACACACACACACAGACACACACACAGACACACACACACACACACACACACACACACACACACACACACACACACACACACACACACACACACACAGACACACACACACACACACACACACACACACACACACAGACACACACACACACACAGACACACACACACACACAGACACACACACACACACACACAGACACACACACACACACAGACACACACACACACAGACACACACACACACACACAGACACACACACACACACACACACAGACACACACACACACACAGACACACACACACACACACACAGACACACACACACACACACAGACACACACACACACACAGACACACACACACACACACACAGACACACACACACACACACACACACAGACACACACACACACACAGACACACACACACACACAGACACACACACACACACACACAGACACACACACACACACACACACACACACACACACACACACACACACACACACAGACACACACACACACACACACACACACACACACACACACACACACACACACACACACACACACACAGACACACACACACACACAGACACACACACACACAGACACACACACACACACACACACACACACAGACACACACACACAGACACACACACACAGACACACACAGACACACAGACACACACACACACACACACACACACAGACACACACACACAGACACACAGACACACACACACACACACACACACACACACACACACACACACACACACACACACAGACACACAGACACACACACACACACACACACACACACACGGACACACGGACACACACACACACACACACACACACACACACACACACACACACACACACACGGACTCAGCTTAAATAAAGTTAATAGCTTCCTCCTGTTGTTGTCACAGACGTTTGGATCCATCTCTGTTTAACCTTTCAGACATCCTCTTGGCTTGATCCCCCCAGTGAAGAAAAAAAGAGGCTTTGGGGGGGATTATTTAATCCTGACCCAAATATAGTATCCCTCTTCTTTTCCCCGAGCTGGTGGTTTTAAATAAAGACAGATTGTGGGGGTTTGGGGTTTGTAGCGGAGCTGAATGTGGTGTAACGGTGGTGGAGAGAGACGTGAAGCTGGAGGTTCGACTCCGACCGCAGACGTCGACTCCGAGGATCATATCGCTCCACTTCTTCCCTCCACCTGCCCTCTGCACCGTTTAGCCCCCCAGCTTCATTTTACAGGATATCTGTCCCATCAGAGAACTGCTGACTCACACCTTTCTATCCTCCCGCCGCTTCATTTCCAGCAAATCCAGCGTTTTCACTTTAACTCACTTGACTCCAGCCGAGCGGCACTTTAATGTGATATTTCCCTCCGCGTTGGAGAATTAAGTCCCCCGATGTGTTTCAAACGATGCTTTTCCGGCGCTGACCTTCACAGAAAGAGAACATTTGTGATGTGAAATAAAAAAAACAGCTGCTACGTCTTTGCATTGTTGCATCCTCACCGTCTCTATGGCAACTGTTGTGGCACTTTTAACCAACCGAAGTGCTGTGGATGATAAACTTTCATCTTTCAGGTTTTCTGGACTGGCAGGGCACTCAAATCCCGCCGAATCACCATAGCAACATGGCATCATACTGCTGGAGATGAAGGGATTGTTTGCTCACTCCCAGGCAACTTGTTCCTCCTGATATGAACGCGCCGCCTCTCCCAATAACAAACCAGCAGAAACCTTCTTCTCCTCACATGTGGGGGAACGACTCTCGGGAGAACGGCAGTCTTGGAATCAGACGTGGCGTCAAGAAGAGAAACAAGGCAGCAATGAGATAATGGCAAAGTGTTTGTGATTTATAAATAGCCGGCGGTGGAGAGAGGACAAAGCACAGCAGGGGGGGAGACAGCAGAACCACTCCAGTGTTAGTTTACTTGCAGATCACCGATAAATCTGTGTAACGGGACGAACCATCCCAAACCCCCCCGTCTGGATAAATAATAACCAAAGATCACCGGGGGGGCAGAGAGGGTAACGGCTGTTTGCTTTACACGTGCACCACAGCCTTATTTTAATGCTCCCAGCGGGGGGGCTTGACCCCGCCAGAGGGAACAGCCAATCACAAAAAGGTCGGCGACAATGGGCTTGTCATTTAACTGGGTTTCCATGGCGACCACACACACACACACACACACACACACACACACACACACACACACACACACACACACACACACACACACACACACACACACACACACACACACACACACACACACACACGTACAGCGGTGGGTGGGTCATTTTCAATCAGGGAGCCCTCCGGGCTCGGACTAATTGCTGTATTTGTGTGGCTGCTGTTCTGTGTCAGCGCTCGGGCAAATTCCCAACACAGTGCAAATATCAATCACGCTAATCATACGCTGCACTGGAATGTCTCTCTCTCTCTCTCTCTCTCTCTGCTCAGGCCTTTAACTAACCACGGCTTCCATTATCGATTCATCCACTAATAGCTTCTTTCAATTAACCAATGAGTTATGGTCCCATGTTGACCTTTTCACTTTTCTTATTTTATCGAACCAACAATCAAAAACCTAAATGTATGAAATCCACTAAATAAAGGATCAAGGAGCGAATAGAAGCTAAGAACCAGTAAATTGGTATTCTAGCTTTTAAAATCAATTAACCAATGAGTTTTGGTCCCATGTGACCTTTTCACTTTTCTTATTTTATGGAACCAACAATGAAAAGCACAGATATATAACACGTAATACCTATAAGATGAAGGAAACCAGACAATATTCACATCTGAGAAGCCAGTAAACTGGCTTTCGAAATCAATGAAACTCAATTAAACAATTAATAAGGGGCGTCGTCAAATGTTTAAGCTGGTTCAAGCTGCAACCAGACAATGGTGGAGGTTTTTTTAAGGTTCAAAAGTGATCGATTATCAATAAACAGCTGCAGAAACCGACTAATCTACCGATCCTGGCTCTCTGCGTCACATGACTCCTTGATTAATCATTCCGTTCCCTCTCTCATTTCATATTTCTTGTATCCAATGTATAATAAAACCCTGAACTCTGTGAGTCCAAAGTAATTCTACCATCTGGATGCCCCCCCCCCCCTCGTTTCTCCATCGGTAAGCACAGTGTGACGGCCCATCCTTGAGGGTCCGAGGCCACGAGATCAGAGGAAGCCGGCTGTGTTTATCAGAAATGCAGCTTTTTCCAAGAGTCCTGAAAGGCCGGCACGACCGCAACAACCCGCCGAGCCGCATGAATCCCAATGAAACGGAAGCAAAGTGCTTCACACTCTGGACACAACAACAACGTCTGAGGATTTCACGCCTCCGGCTCGGAAAAGAGACGGAGAATCAGTGACTTAGTGAACGATTCCGGTTAATCGTTCACAGGGTAGAGATTAGCATGGAACCACATACATTATCTCCATCACGTCAGACACAAACACGCAGGTTTACCTTCTTTAATCTGAACAAACATCGGATGCTCCGTCAGCAATGCTCGGGTTTCCAGTCGGCATCAAAGAAAAAGTACAAATTAAAACTTGTATAGTTGAAATAACTACAAAAAAAGATTTAGAATCCTCCAAGGATTCGGCTCTCTGTGTGATTGAATGGGGAGTTGGTGGGTAGGTGTGTGTGTGTGTGTGTGTGTGTGTGTGAGGTCGTTTCAGAGCACAACGAAGGGAAGAGCAGAATAAAAAAAGTCACTTTCATTCAATGTAAAAGAAGCGAAAACAGTAAAAAGGCCACGAGTTCTGTTGACGTCTCAGCAAAGAAAGCAAACAGGATGAAAATGTTCACAAAGCAAAGCTAATGCACTTTAAAGGTCACATGAAAGCAGAGACAACTGATCTGCACCAACAACAACAAACACACACAATCACAACAGAATGAGCAACTTTGAGCAGCAAACATTTCCACAACTTTGCATCTGACATTTTCAGCATCTTTTCCCCACAATGACGTCATCGTCTTGCTGCTACTATCATAAGGAGTCTGTGATCCCAGACTCTGGATCAGTTGTCAAAAAAAAGATGCTGAAAGAGGAAATTAATGTGCAGAGACCTGCTGGTGGTGGTGGTGGTGGTCGCACTCTGCCAGCGCCCCCCAGTGGTCAGACAGCGCAAAGCAAAACCAACAAAAACTTCTAGAAACTGATTCTACATATTATAAATATAAGTTATGTCGTTGGAGGCGTTCGTGTTTTACTGCATGCGTCCTGTAACATTTGATCAATTTAACTCTAATTAACAACTAATAATAAACCTCATCATGTAGACACGCAGGAGAAGTCGTGGGTTGATTTCTCAGGAGCAAACACGCATAAAAAATAAATATATGTATCTTCATAATAATAATAATAATAGAAACTTACCAAGTGAGGCGCCCAACTCCCGGTCATCTAGCAGAGCGGAGCTGCGTGCGTCGTCCCGGTGAGAAGCGCGATGATTCTACGGGAGAAGACGAGCTGAAGGTGATAGATCCGGTGCTGCCGTCTCTCTCTCTCTCTCTCTCTCTCTCTCTCTCTCTCTCTCTCTCTCTCTCTCTCTCTCTCTCTCTCTCTCTCTCTCTCTCGGACCTCCGTTAAAAAAACAACAAAAAACAACAACTCCTCCAGGTCCTCTCTGTGCTTTTCCTCCCGTCCCCCTCCGGGAGTCACGCGCGTGTATGTGTGTGCGCGCGCGCGTGTGTGTGTGTGTTGCTATTTCTGCTCCAGCACGGACAGGCTCTGAGTCCCGGAGACGCTCTGAGTCCCGGTCCCGGTGTGCTGCTGGCGGCTCCTCGGAGGCGCACGGTTTGTAATCGGACACCGCGCACCGTCGCGCTGCGCCACAGACAATGTTCCTCCGCTCTCTCTCTCTTACTCTTACTCTCTCTCGCTACCTCTCTCTCTCTCTCTCTCTCTCTCTCTCTCCCTCCCTTACTCTTACTCTCTCCCCTCTCTCTCTCTCTCTCTCTCTCTCTCTCCGGAGGGGGAGGTAACTAAACTGTCTCTTCAGCTTGTGCGTAAAGGGAGAACAAAAAAAAAGAAGCCAAGCGGGAGTGTGGAGCTGGAACCGACGTGTCCGACGCGCCTCTCTCTCTCTCTCGCTCTCTCTCTCCCGCAGCTGCGCATCTCACGAGCACGCGTTTTGGTGGCAGAGAGGAGTGCGCGTCCGTCCGTCTGCTCCGGAGGTGGGGGAGGAGGAGAAGGAGGAGGAGACGTGGCAGCGGCGCACAGCTGTCCCGCAGGTGGAGGAGGAGGAGACGTAGACCTCGCGTGGAGCTACAAGTGCTGACATTTTGGACATCTTTATCCCTCAATGTGCTCGATTGGTTCCAGCAGTTAGACGTCCCCCCGGTGGAGTCTAACTAACATCAACCTGAGATTAAAAAAAAACACTCCAGTGTTTCAGTCCGGGAGTCTCACACCGGCCTGTTTGCAGGTAAAAGCATCATTCAAACACATTTTAGAGACTTTTACCTGCAAATCCTCCCCAAAACCTGCAGGTGAGGGTCCAGGTCCAGGTTTAGTGGAAGAAGGGGGGCCTGGAGTCCAGCAGGGGACAAGTCCAAGAGGGGGGGACTCAGGATTCAATTCACAATCGATGTGCATGATTCCAGATCTCCTCCAGTCCTGAAAGATTAAATCATTTAAATGATTTGGGAAAACTGATGACAATAATGTGTAAATACAACAAAGACCAACGATTACATTAATCTATGCACAAACTTTTAGTATAAAAAATAATACAAATTGGAAGTTTTGAATCGATTAAGAAAATAAGAATAAATATTTTTTTTTTGCCTGTCCGATATAGTGGAATGAGATCTGTTAAAACAGAAAAACATGAGCAGTAAACAGATTAATTCTTCCACAGCAACACATTTATATTTTTAGAAAGTAAAAATGTGTGTGCGTGTGTTTTAATAGCAGCATTTGCAGTTGAATCCCCTATGTGTCGTCTGGTGAAGGAACAGGGAGGTGCACAGCTCCGGGGCTGCGTCTGTCTCGTTGACAGACACGTCTACACGGAGGCAACAACAGCCTGCTAATATACGCCTCCTCCTTTAAAACAGCAGCGGCGATGCCCCGGCTCCTCCTGTACCCACATCTATATTCAAATCAGGTCATTTTCATAAAGGAAAAATTGCAGCGATACCCACGGAGGGAGGGGGAAGCAAAGCTGAGATTTACATTTCAAGTGGCCCTCCGTGCAACTGTGGTTAATGCGTGGGTACAACCTTTTCCTTTCTCTGTCGCAAAGGGAGCTTCTCTTAAAAACATCAGAGCAGATCGGATGAAGGCGGGGCACGCCACAGGCTGTGGCACTGCTCCACTAAACAATATCACAAACTATTAGTTTGTGACCTCCACAACTTCTTGTTCCTCCTCCTTCCCTACAAGGAACTGTGTTTTTTTAACTCTACATGATTGACTCTCCCGTTCAGTAGATTGCTTTTAAAAGTGTGAACCCTGGGAACTCCAGCTGGGCTGCAGAGCGGCGGAGGCCCGAGCTGCGAGTTACATCGGTTAAAAATAAAAATGTAGAAAGGAGCCGTCGGACGCCGTAATGGACGGTTTCTGAGCACATTAGTTCATGATGGGAGGCCGAGAAGGAATGAAGCAAACCCACACTGGCTTTAAAGTCTCCTCTGGTGTTTGTGGTGTGTGTGTGTGTGTGTCCACCATTATTGCTCAGCATTCCTGCCTTGATGTCAAGCAAACGAACTCAAGTTGCCAGGCAACCACAAAAAAAAAAAAAAAAATCCATTTCAGAAGGTCTCCATTCACCTGCTTGTATAAGATCTCGGTAGGACATATAAGGTGTGTGTGTGTGTGTGTGTGTGTGTGTGTGTGTGTGCGTCGTTTCATCTCTCAGCTTTTTAAGGATTTTTTTTTTATTATTCTTCGTCTACAAAGTGCAGTGACCAAATAAAATTTTCAAAGAATTTCAAAAGAACCCGAAGGACAACTTTTATGTTGCAGCCACACCGGAGGGACACGGCGCTCGTATGAGGATATACCTCGGCAGCGTTGCGTTCGCTTCCTGTGCGTCCATAAAAGGCTTTTGGATCCAGATCCGTATAGTCCCCCAGAATCCCTTTCTCAGGCTCGCCATCTGTCCTGCAGCTTCCAGGTCAGCTCACACACCTTTCAAAAAAACAAAAACATCACAACCCACCAGCCAGCCGCTGGGACGTGCAGAAACCCCACACGCTCACTGACACCTAAATGCAACATTTTCACATGCGGGGGTTGACATATGGGCTCTCTGATGCTTTCACATCGGCACGATCGTGTGAGAAAATGACTCGACACGAGAGGTGAGACGGGTGAGAGGAAGAGAGAAGGGGAGCAAACAGGCCGGGGAGGGATGAAAAAAAGCGAGGGTGAGAAAGTGTAGAAAGAGAGAGAAAGCGTCCGGCCGTGAGAGACTGCAGTCATCCCTCACTCGGAGCTCCGTACCTGCAGAAAGCCAATGAGCCGTCCCGCGCTGCAGCAGGGCCAAAGCCATGCGATTCCTCAGGCTTACTCAGCCTTGCTGCACCCCTGCAGCCGCCGCCGTCGCAGGGCCTTGTAGTGCCAGGACTCCTCAGTCTACTTTCCCCCGCCACGCTCCGCCGGACGAAGGATGGAGCCGACGATGCCATAACTGTCACGGCGGCGGGGAGGAAGTATGTCTGAGAGAAGCGGCAGGTGACGAGCTCAGCGATATTATCTGGAGGATGAAGTTCATCAGATTGGAGGGAGACGCTCGATTGATAGTCGGGCTGGTGGCGAGGCTGCTTTGGTCCAGACTGAAATATCTCAACGGCAGCTGGTTTGCTCTCCGTGGAACTTGCCTGCAGATATTCATGGTTCCCAGAGGGTGAATCCTATGATCTCAAAGTGTCACTTTTCCTGTGAAATTTCTCAAATTACTGTCTAGATATACTTGCTCGGCATATAACCTGACGGTCGCACAAACGTCGACGTGGTTTGCAGAAACAATTTGATTGCTGTGATATTTGATAAATAGCTTGAACCATTAACTTTTCAATCAAATTATTTGGTTTATGATCAAACACCTGAAAAACTACACACTGAAAAAGGAAAACTGGCTAAAAATAAAAAATAAAATTAAAGGTAACAATTTGCATGCATCTTTTTAAGTTATTACAACTCTTATGCATTATTAAGTAAAGCCAACAAGCCTTTTACAATCGTAGCAAGACAAATATTTAAGTACAACCAACATGATTTGACTTCTAAATGCTCAATTATGTTGAACCAACTCAATATTAATCCAAAAAGTTGTGACGACATTACGTGGTCAACTTCCTTTTCATTTAAGTTATTCCAACCTATTTATTTTAATTCCATCCTACTCAAATTCCATGGAAATTATAACCTTCATTCTATCGAGTATTTGTAAATAATTTCAACACATTTCAGAGCCGCTAGTATTTAAAACCAGGTGAGAATGTGTTCGTAGAACTCCGGTGAGTAAAGTTTATACTCCCCGTTCTCACTTAAAACATCATTAAGGAAGTTCCCCCCATTGCCATCCTGTTTGCGCGGGTCACGGTTCACGCCAGCAGCCTTCTCCGAGGCGGCGTAGCGGCGTGATGGAGTGTTTTAAAGGCCCGGTCCGTCCGGAGCCGGGGAACGAATGGACTGCATGAGATAATGAAATGCAGCACCAGAGTCCAGCAGGGTCATCTTTCTCCCGTTCTGCCCAGATTCTGCCTGGCTTTATTTGTCTTTGTCCTCCCCCTCTATGGCCCCATGATGGATAGCAAAAAAGAATATGGCTGATGGTGAGAGTTCTTTTGCTTTTACTCTTCTTCTTTTTTAGTGTCTTCTTTTTTTTTTCTATCACCATTAGCGAAGTGGCAAAGTTAAGGGCTGCAGAGATGAACTCTGTGAAATTCAATCATGGGAATTGAAGGTTCGGAGGCGTGAGGTCTTGGCCCCCATGGGCAGTTTGGAGATTGCTGGAGATTAATTAATGTCAAAAAAAAAAAAAAAAAAAAACGGAGAGAGAGAGAGGGGTGTGAAGGAAAATTATGTATGTGACTGCCGGGCTTGGTGTTTTAGCCGTTTCACAGTGAAGAGTGCAGCCGGCTGATTTTTCCCTCTGTGTTAAGAAGATATTTTATTCCCAGTCAGTCATTTTTGAGAAAGCCAAAAAGCAATTTAAGTGAAGATAAAGTAGGCAAAAGCTACCCATGGCTAAATGGATAGAAAAATAAAGCCACTTATGTAAGTACTCAAGGCGCGTATAATCCAGAGGAGCCAAAGTGGGGAAAAGTACCAGCATCTCCTGTGCATTGTAATCTTCTGAAGGCAGACCCGCAGTTAAAAGGGGACGACCACTCAATTAAAGATTTAGTTTATTTATATAGCTTGAAATTGTCCAGTCATAAACATATGAAGCCATATTTTTTATTATTTAATAAAAAAAAAGGATGTCAGCTGTCAGCTTAAAATATAACCTTATCTGCAGAAGATCTTCCTGCAGTCACAGCCAATTTCCCACTTCACAGTCAGAGGAGATTTACATCCCAGATTACGCAGACAAATAAAAAGCGTGCTGCTGCTGCAGCTGTTTGTGGCCCACAGGGGGCCCTGAAGTGATTGTTCACCAGCAAAACTGGGCTGAACCATCTCAGGAAACAGGGTATAAATCCTCAGTCTCTCTTTTAAACACTGTGGTGATTCAGGGTGACTTTGCGTGGTCTCTCTGTGGCTGCAACGCCCTCCGACAACACATACACAAACAGGAGATGGATGAAATGTATATGAATCACCAAACTAGGGCTGCAGCCGCCGACAGGCCGACGGAGGGAGTTGGTATCAGCGTGAACCGTGACGCACTCTAAGCAGGTGTGCATGAGGAAATCAAGATTGGTCTTCTCGCTACGCTGCGTTTCCATCTCGAAAAACCCTCGATGTTTGTGAGCTGCTGCTTAGGTTCTAGAGAGGAAGAAATGTCAAAAAAAGAAATCTGCTTTCACAGTTTGCTAGTCTAATGGATGCAGACTGGAGACACTGTCAAGCTTCGGAAAGAAAATGTTTGACTTACTTTAAATGATGTATTCTCTTAGTAAATGTAGCACATCGCCGAGCTAATCTTTATATCCGTTACCTAACAGCGACTTTCATAAAAACAACACGAGGGAAATAAGAGAGCCAGAAAAAGAAGCTTGCATTAGTCGATAATAGTCAAACTAATTACCAGGATTATTATCGTCTCCTGTTATTCTCGGCGAATGCAGATGCCGTTTTGATAACGAGCCAGCAATCTGGCAGAGGAACTCCTTAGAAAATACAGACATCCATCATCTCCGCTCCTGTAGCGCAAAGACTGTAATTTACTGCCCATTCCCTCACGGGGAACACATTTTGTTGGCGGGCGATGGGGGGGCGCTTGGGTAATTGTTTTTGCCCCGACTTCGGACAAGTATATTAATTTCAATTAGGAGGTCAGAAGTCAAGGCTGGGCAAGGCAGTGAGAGGAGGAAAAGTCTGGTATTTCATTTTTTTCCCCCATTTATCCCTAGAAAAAAAGTCTTCCCCATGGGGTATATTTTATATACATATATATAATATATACGCTTCCCTCTGAAGCCCCTGCTGATACATGAGAAGGAGAAACGGGTCTCGCCGTCTCCACATGGCGGAACAGGAACCGTTAAAAAATGTCATTATAAGATGGAAGCACCTGCTTGTTTTTCCAGGAAATTGAGACCACTAAAAGGAAGAAACTCTTTTGCTTGGACTTTGAAAACACCTCCTGGAGTCACTTTCGCCCCCCCCTCCTCCCCCTCCTCCCCCTCCCATCTTTGAGGCATGCCTTTGGACAAGATGAAAGCAAAATGTCTGAACACTTCAGTCGGGGCTGAGCCAGAGAAACTATATGGAGGGCTGCTCATGTGAAGCAAAGTGCCTCTAAGAGCCCAGAATTCAAAGAAGAACAAGAGACTACCGACGGTTTATAATGGTGTAATGGCATTGACCGTGCTTCTGCACTAAATTGGAAAAAAAAAAGATTTGTCTCGCGGTGGAAGAAGATTGTCTCTGTTGGGCAGACAGGCGTGACTAATAAACATCTATACCGCTTATTAATAAAGACACCCAACTGATTCATTCTGGGAATCGGTGACAGACTCAAAGGTGGTGCCACTTATGTGCTTTCTGAAAATGCTAACCGACATTTTACATAACACAACTTGATCTGTTAAGTTGCACTAGCACACACCCGTGATTCGTTATCTCACGATCTTTGTGACGAAAGATAGAAAAATTCGGTCGGTGAGTATTATAAATCATCGTGCAGCGTTTTGTGCATCTGATACAGACGGTAACCTCTGGTTCTGATGCTGAAGCGCCTTAAACTTGCATTCTCTCTGCTGGCCATCAGGGGGCGACAAAAAATAACTCTGATTGCTTGTAAGTGTATGACGGCCGAAATCCAAGATTTTTAAAAACACATCAATCTGTTAATTTCCCATCCTACCATCAACACGGGGCTAACGTTAGCATGCTAACATTTGTTAATAAGCACTAAACTTTTAAAACATCAGAACCACAGCTCATGACAATCTATCCAATAGAAGTTGAGACATTTTACTCAAAGCCACAGAGGTCAACCTCATGTTGGCGCTAGAGGGAAAAGTCAGGGGGCTCATCATCTGGTAACCATGAGTCATGCCAATGACTGCTGTATATGTTGAGCTATTTCCCAGAACACCCAACCAGAAACATTTCAGCTACATTCTAAAAAATAAAAAGTTTAATGTTTGTAATGTTCCATGATATTTCCAGCATGCTTTTATGTTGCAATATTCAATATTAGATCTCGAGCAGCGTTAGTCACGATCACACTCCATATGTGAGACATTTTATCAACCGATGCCAGGAGACGAACCCAACGCTGCTCTGAGCGGCGGAGGCTTCTGGGAATTTTTTTTTAAGATATCATATTGCCGTGTGAATCATGCAGGAGATACATCAGCGGATATATTACAGGCTGTTTGGAACAGATTTAAAGAATTAATTATTTATTTGTCTCCCACTCCATTATTAATTTGGATTTTCATCAGATATCTCAGAGAGTCAACAGCAGTTCAGACATTTCTAATTTGCTTTTTAGAACAGAACCAGGATGCTCTCTATCGCCTCCTATGGTAATGAAACAAAGAAGCAGCAACATGTTAATTCTTTCTTAAATTCTTTCAATAAATGTATTACTGCTCTACACGGGGCCCCATCAGACCCCATGTATTACTGCCCTAAACCTAACCCCCTAACCCAAACCAACACTGACCCCCTAACCCTTACCAAACCCTAACACCCTCACCCTAACCCTTACCAACCCTGAACCCCTAACCCTTACCAACCCTAACACCCTAACCGTAACCAACCCTAACACCCTAACCCTAACTAACCCTAACCCTAACCAACCCTTAGGGATTGTGGGATTGTGTCAACATTTACCCCTGCCGTCTCATCCCCCCCCCCCCCCCACACACTTTTCTGCTACCCGTCTACAGAGCGTGAAGCATGAGATTGGATTTACAGTGTAATGGAATAAAGCACATTGTTTCTCATCTGTGAGAGGAGGCGGAGGATAGAGCTGATAAAAACAAAAAACCTGCCGACTCGCCCGGCTGGAAAGTTGATCAAAAGCTGTGCATACAGGAAGAAAGAATCTTTGTTTTTCTTGCCCTCTTACCTAAAAAACAGTCCGTCTTTGGTGCTGTTGTGGATTTGCTCTCCTGTCTCACCTGGTTTGAGTAGAATAGTAGGAGTGAATACAATCATTAGATCAAAAGGCTCTGATGTGACAGGTATCGACAGAACAGAAACAAGACATGATGGAGCTCGTCCTCCTCTGTTTTAGTGCATCGTCATGGCAGCCGTGATGCAGATGACTCAGCGATTCTCACCCCGATGTGAAACTCAATCAAGGAGGAAAGAGAACGATCTTCCTCTTCTTTGAGATCTACAGAACGTCCATTCTTCCCTCTTTGACTCCTCGGGCCTTTCATCTCTATTCACCGACTGTCATCCCGGTGAATGGAGGCGCCATTATCAGTTAATTAGCTCTTATCTGCCCCGCCTGTTATAACGCTAACTCTTTTTTTTCCAGCGTGGCGGCCGAGGCGACGATGTCGCCGCCGCCATCTATTATTTTAATTTCCTACACACGCGTGCGACACTAAAGCAAAGGGAAGAACTGTAGATCTATTTGTTTGGGGGGGTTGAAGCGGCGAGACCAGAAGGTCAGACTCAGATCTAATTAGCGGGAATCTTAACGACTCCCTTTTTTTTTTTTGAGAAAAAAAAGTGGCGCCGACAGCTTGTCGTTCAAATTTATGCTCTTGACTTTTCAGCTTGCTCTTTGTTCGCCGTAATGCAGAAGTTAATCACTGCTGCGGGTGTCGCAGTCCGGGAATAATGTAAAAGAAACAATTGGAATTATCATTTAAAATGCGTTTTGATTGCATAGTAACAGGGTTGGGCCAACCTCGTCCCCGGTGCTGATGAGACAAGTGTGGACCCTTCGGTTCTTGGTGTTGGAAACACAGGACCATGCTTTCTGAAATAGCTCTAACGAGAAAAGGGCATTTTCAAACAGAAGGGTTCGTCGTAAATTAAGTGCGGAAGGAGTGAAGGTAGAAGATTGTTTCCAGCAGCTTCAAGAAGGGAAAAGAAGTGAAATAAGTTTTAGACCTCGAAGACCAGAGGACTTGAAGAGAGAGGAGAGACCAGCTGAAGGACCTGAGATCCAAGGTTATCGCCTCAGTCAAGATCGTCAATCGATAAGTTCATCTAATGAAAGAAAATGTGTTTAGTTCAGTGATCTGTTGGACATTCATGGTGCCCAGAAGATAAACCTCCATGACTCAGAGATCTTCAACGTGGGGGTTCAACAATCTAATAAGCGAAGTGAGATCGGGGGTCCTTGGCCTGAAAAACGTTGAAGACCTTTGCTGTAGATAAAAAACAAGCTCTATCCTCCACACACTCCAGGAACTCGAGGGGTTTTATTCAGCAACAAACTTCATTAGCAGAGAAATGAAGCCTTCCACCTTAATGTTGAAAATGAGCTGCTAACGTGGTGGAAGATGTGCATGCTGCAGATTTTCTCGAAAAGACAAACAAATTAAGTTTGAACGTAAACTCACTAACCCAGCACCAACCACACACACACACACACACACACACACACACACACACACACACACACACACACACACACACACACACACATTGTCGGATATGATATTCCAAATAGACGTGAAAGGTCGGGCGAACGGAGACAGGTGCTGACGAATCACATCTTTTATCTAATATCTTATTAGACAGAATCTCCGACATCAGCAGAGTTGGCCAACGTGCCACATCAAAGAGAGTGTGGGAGTGGACGACGTCCGTCCTAATTAGGGTGATAGAGTACTCTCTCTCTCTCACACACACACACACATACATGTACGTCCCTCTTTGTGAGGACCCTCATTGACATAAAGCATTCTCTAACCCCTGACCCCGATTCTAACCTGACCCTTAAAGGATACTTCCCCGGTGGTAACTTTGCCGCCGGACCGGTCCACTCGAACTTGGCAGTAGCCGGCGAACTTACCAGGCTGGAGGTCCGGTGGTGAGCTTCCTGGGCCAGAATGCCGGCAAAACGATGATATTTGCATTACCGAGGCTCTCTAGAACTGCTTTTCCCTATTTGTGAGGACCCTCATTTAAACAATGCATTATTTAACCTCTAACCCAGACTCTAACCTCACCCTTAAAACCAAGGCTGGACCCTCAAACGTCCTCACTCTGCAAGTCTAGAACTCAAACGGGTCTCGATGCGCACACACACACACACACACCCACACACACACACACACACCCACACACACACACACTTCAACTTTATCGCTGGCAATGGAAACACATTCAGCCTCATTAAAATACATTGAAGCTGATGTGTAAATACCCACACAAAGCCCAGCTGTAGCTGCGCACACACACACACACACACACACACACACACACACACACACACACACACACACACACACACACACACACACACACACACACACACACACACACACTCTTGGCACACACAGTTGGATCCTGCCTGGTGAATGTGAGCGGGTCTGACTGCCTGTCATCTTCGGTGGACTCACACTTCCAGCTCCGTAAGTCGTCTCTGTGAAGGAGCTCCAGTTACGCGGCACGTAGACTTTTTTTTTGGCCCAAACATCAGGATTCAATTAAAATGTAAATTCTCTCTAAGCTGATAAACGGAGAACAACAGTCCTCTCGCTTTCTCAGGCACCAGAACAGGAGGCGTCTTCTTTTTCCTTTCTTTTTTTTTCTCACAAAAAGAGATTTGGAAGTTGTTTGACAGCAGGTGAGGCAGCAAAGCCCGGCAAGGGAAAAAGCTGGAATTAACATAAAGGTCAAAGGTCATCAGGATTCAGGACCGTTCGGAGGGGATTTTCTACGATTTCTCTCAGACTTTTCTGCTGTGTTCTGCAGCTCTTTTGTCTGGCGTATCGACAGCTCCCAGAAAATCTGGTCTCCACCTGCACCACTTTGAAGTTGTTCTACAAACTGCAACAAGCCGAGAGACGTCGTTTGAAAAGGAACTGACAGACGTCTTTGGATCGCAGTGAAAAAAAAAAAAAACAGAACAAAATAAAAAGCCATCAAATGCACGTCACGTCAAAAAACCAACACGCCGAAGGGCAAAGGCAAGACTTTGGAACGCCGACTGCAGGAAAGAATTACAACATCTCTGAGAGTCAGATAAACATTTCCCACACGCTTTCAGCTGAGGAGAATGTATCTAATTTTCACTTTTGCTCATTCAGATTGTGGTGGATGTGAATCACAAACCCGCCTGCCTGGGTGACAGCTTTCCATTTGGAGAAAATTACTCCAAGAGATTAAAAATGCAAAAAACACATCGACTCCAGAGAGCAGCGGAGCCTTTAAGAGCAGCGGAGCCTTTAAGAGCAGCGTTTTCAACACGTTCTTTAAAAAAGTACAACAACCTGATGTCGACTGCCAACATGCCACACACCTGTCTGCAGGTAGTCATCCAACCCTGCTGACATTCACACATCCTCACTTATCCTGTCATCGCCACGACGACGGCAGCAGCAGGCCCTGCCCTCTAGATCACATCTGGAAACATAATGAAGCAGCTTATCGTGCTGTTGACACTGTTGATGAAAGACGGCAGTATTTTATAAGAAACCCTTTTCTTCATACAACGTCACCTTGGTTCGACCAATCGCTGGCAAGCATCCCTCACTACGAACCAATGGGATTTAAATGACAACATCAGGGTCAAGAGACAATCCAAAGGCGTCTTGAGATGATTCATGGGAAAGAAGAAAAACAAACATATATATATATTTATATATATAATTAAATGTGTTGTCATAGCAACGGCAAACATCCAGTCTTAGCAGAAGCAAGAAGCTTGTTTATATCATCTATGAAAATTTAAAGCTACCGCTAGCATCTTAGCCCAACCGCCCCGATCAATAAAACACCCATAAGATGACAATTTGTTCTCATATGAATAAAAGCAACAATAAGCATCAACATGGGATGATTCATTAGAAAAATAAACGTACATTCATGGGAAGTTAGCTAGCATAGATGCCGGATGTTAGCATCGGAATAAACTCACACCAAAAATATGCTTTTTCTCTGAATAATGCCCGCCTCTTTGTTCTACAGTGGCTCTAATACGCCATCGTATAATAATATTCTCTGGTATTTGTGAAATATTTCACACCCTTTTTCAGCCAGTTATTCAATGAAACATCTGAGAGGTTTAGAGAAGCAATCATGTATTGCTGCAACTGACAACTACAGCTGTCAAAACAACTAGGAGTGACACTGGCTTGTACTTGAACACAAGTACTTAAATGGAGAGCGCCAGTAAAGTGTGACTACTTCAAAATTACACCTAAGAGCAGCACTTGAGTAAATACAGTAAATACACCGTCACTTCTCCGCTTGTTGCTCATTACTGGAATTCTTCGCGTGGGAAGCAAACAAACATCAACAAAAAGGTAAAATTGCCTCCTTCTTTTCTCCGTGTCTGAGAAACGCCACAAAGGAACCGTTTAGCTTCACACTTATATTTTCTAAGTGCTTATAAAACGCCGATATGATTCACACATCCGCCGTGGTTTCTGATCTTTTAATAAGTTTGAGCAGATGTTAAATGGTTTTTTTTTTCCTGTAAACAGCTGACATACAAATCCCTTCACGACTCAACTTTCTGAAAAAAAGAGAAGGAAATAACCGTTTCAAACGGAGCCAGAGGAGCTGCTGAAAGACCTGAAGCTCATTAGGCAAACGCTCACATTTCCATACAGGCTACTTTAAATGCACATTACAAAACTGTAATTAACTGGATGTTTGACTGCGCCAACACTGAGACCAAACTAACAAGTTAAAAATAGGAAACTAGAAAGTGACGCAGATCAGACAAAGAGGAGGAGGAAGAAAAGAAATCTGTTAGCGGTTAAATGACCTGCAGAAAGCCATTAACGGCCCCTCTGCTGTGATGTTTTACAGTCCGTGCACAAGGATGCAATATGAGCGTGTTTGCAAGATATAAAAAATTTGAAATAACACGTCTGGTCAGGCTGCTGACGGGTTTCCCCTCCTGAAATGACTTTGAGCTGGAAAATCAATAACAGGCATACTTTTGACATGTTATCCATCCTCGCCCAGTCCTGGAATGTGATTTTCTTGCAGAATTAAAAAAAGAAAAGGTGTGGCTTTTTTTTCCATCCACAACCACTGCATGCATAAAGCCCTTTAAAAAAACAAAAAAATAGTCATTTCATAGGCTCTGCACCTATGTGGAGGGCCGGATGTGCAATACATCTCTGACAAGACAACGCGGGGTAATTGAATCATCTATCCTGCCTCTCAAATGGCCTCGAAGACCTCAATAATCTTGGAAGGGCTTCGCTGGGTATCCTTGAGGAGACTGTGCATCCATTATACAGCTGTTTATACTGAGATGTAATGATTAGTAAAAAAAAAAGAGCAGGTTTTAAAAAGATGGATTGTTGCCTCTCTCACTAAAATGCAAATATTTTCCCCCCTGAAAGCATCAATTACTCAAAGCCAAAGCGGTGACAAGCTCCGAGTGCTAATCTGACTGTATTTAACACCGACACGCCGTCATGCATGAATACATGAAGGCTGCGTTATTGACTGATCACCTTCATCTGAATAGCTTGATAAAACATGAATGGATGCAACTCATTCCTAATTATACATTTATTTATATTTCCACCATTAATAAGAGACATGAGAGCATCCTCTATCGTGTCACAGTTCATCTTGGATGGCTTGTTCATGGCTTTCAAATTGATCTGATTTCATCTCATGCACAATATGCTTCCACAAAATAAGAAAAAGCTTTAGAATCAACTGTGCACACATTGCAAATTGCTAAAGCTGGCTGATCTGTATGCAGCGGCTGAGAGGCAAAGATATGAAAAATGAACGCCCTTGAGTATCCACTTTGCTCCATATTCCACAAGAGGGCTGTACTATTGATCTTGATCAAGCCCAATATCTATTTTCTCTCTCTCCCCTTCTAAAGAATAAAACTTTGGGACAAATATGAATGCCAATTTCTGTCACAAAAAAATAAAGAAAAGTGCAATAAAAGACATCAATCAATACTGAAGCGACCCCAAAGAGCAGCTTGTGATGAGCAACAGGTGCTGCACGGAAACAGCATCACTGGTGCAACACTGCCCCCTAGTGGCAGATCATAGGATCACTCTTTTTCCTAGTTGGTCTAAAAAACAATAGTCTTGCTGTTCAGGGATCAGTTCCTAACAGGATTCTGAGATATATTGAGAACTTTTTTTCCCAGAATTGAACAAAATCATGAAAAGTATCCTTCAAAAATCATCTTTTCCCCTCGAGTCTTCCCACTGCAGCTCAGCAAGAAGACATAAAAATAAAATCATGTACAAAAAAGCTTTTTGAAGGTGATTTAACGTGACGTTACCCATGCAGCTCTGTTTACCATCACAGCGAGTCCTGACCCGTTATGTAACGACTTGGCTCCGAGGAGAGCTTTCCAAAGTCCGAGCAAACAATCCTGAATGGAGGTCAACGAGGGAGGTCGTATCGGTTTGGACTTCCAATAGAAAACCTTTTATCAAATCTGCTAAAAGTAGAAATTTAACATCAACGGGAAAACAAATCATGAGGAATCCAATGTCTGCTAGTGAGATATTTAAAGTAGTAAAAGGTCTGTTTTGGAGCTCAGAAGGCCGTTAAGCTGCCGAAGCAAGAAAACACAAACAGCACAATTATGAACAACATTTTAATACAGAAGACGGATCCCCCCCTCCTCAAATCCTCATGACTCAAAGCTACAGCGTGGAGGCATCGCCACGTCGCCCGACGGAGGGAATGAACGTGAAGTTAGGAGGACGAGCTGCTCGTCATCACGCGGCTACATTCACGTCTGTTCATCGCAGCTTCGGATTTCAAACAAAACAGGAAAAGGTTCTTTTAGAGGCACCGGTGATCGATGCTCCACGATTTGTCATCACAATACAAAGGATTATCATTATAAAACAAAAAAAACACGTCACATTTTAAATTGAAGATCCACCCGTTATATACTCTCTCCCTCAAAAAGGCAAAAACATTTACACGTTTCCTTTCCTCCTGGTTTAAACTTACACAGATTAGAGCATTTCTGAAACAAACATAGGATCACTTGGGAGCATCGTCCTACAGTGTTATTTTCTGGGATTATCTGAAATGCAGTGATACAAAAAAAGAAGAAGCAAAAAGCAGAGTAACAACCTCTCCCAAAGCAACACCAGAAACACCAGAAGAGAAACAGTCGGCTGACGTCTACCAGCCGGTGGCAGATTATTACGATTACAAAAGGAACAGACAGTTATTAAAAATGTTTTTTTGGTTAGTCTTCATTTTGCAACATTTATGAAGAAAAAAAAGGAGGAATAACTGAGTTGTGTCGATTACTTTTTAGCCTTCGGCTCCAAAAGTGTATTTAGCCTGAGCTCTGAGTGTATTTATATATTTTTATCCTTTTTCATGTATAAATTTTTTTTTTTAAATTCACGCCTTTAGCTCAATATTACAATTCATAAGTGATCTGATTATCTTACAACTGGATCTACAACTACAGGAAATATGATTTCAGGGAAGGAGGAATCACTTTTCCACAACTTTGCCCAAAGATCCGGACGTAATAAACTTCTCGTTTCCGGCTTTTCTGTGTGGCGTTCAGGCGCCACCGAAACCAGCAGGAAACGGTGACGACAGAGAAGGAGCTCGTCTTCTTCACCATAAAGCTTTCTCTCAGTTCACCGACTCACTTCCCTTCATAGACGCCAACGCTCGGGTTGTCTAATGTCCCGGTATAATTACCATCATATATTAAACATAACCCGTTGTGCTGATGAGGTCATTATTTAGAGACTATTTGCACATCCATTATCAGAATAGTTCTCCGTCTTCCATAACATTTAATGAAGCATCGATAGGAACAGTTTGAAGAAATTGCATGTTATTTAATTTGCACATCTATGCAGCAAATGTGCGATGGGTGGGGGGAATCACAACATTTCTATTTCATAAAGCGTTTGCATGTACATTAGTAGTAGTTGTAATAATAGCAGTATGATTTTGTGTTATTGTGGATATATAAATGTAATTTGTGCATTATATCCTTGGCTTTAGTCCGTGATTATTTGACATTTCACAACATTTTTGGCAAACAAACACGGATTAAAGTCAAATATTTTGTGAGAAATAAAAAAAAATCAGGTTGCTGAACTTTGGGACGGATCTTTTTCTGATATATTTTGACTTTTGGACCGAGATTAATCACAGAACGTCGCTTAGATTGCTGTGAGAGCGGAACAGAAGGACGACGTTTGCACGCAATGTTCCTGCAGATTATTATTAATAATAAAAATATTTTTTTTTAAGTATCAACAGTATGAATTCAGCCCGTTATTAGTTGTATTACCAAAGCGTGTTTGCTCCTGTGTGTCGGTGATGCTGCCAAACAATAATAATATAATATTCTGCCTTAATGTGAAAAGACAGCAGCTATGTGTGATCGCTGCGACATCGTAGATCTGTGAGATAATAGTCCATCCACTAAGAATTGAATATGACGCAGTGTTATTAAGTTCTGTAGCGATTCCCATAAACACACACCGTCCTGAATGCGTCACAGCAGCAGGAAGTGAACACTCATGTCCTCAACAGGCTGAGAGAATGAGTGTTGGTCTGGATACGTGAAAGGAAGTGGCCTCGGACGGCAGGGAACAACTTTATAGAAGAGAAGACGCCTAAAAAGTACCCGTTTCTCTGCTCATCTGGACCTCCGGAGTCCCGGTCCAGGGGACCACCGTGATCCTGGCTTGGGGGGGCGGGGGAGGAGGTTCTGCGGTCCTGAACTGAGGCACACAGGCTTGCTGATATCATCCGTTATTGCCGAACTCGGACGACGGCTTCTTTTACACAGTTCAAGTAGAAAAAAAAATCACCAAACACTCTCACACTCGTGCACACACACACACACGCGCTCAAACACAGAAACGTCCGCTCTCGCGTAGCGAGCGTCAGGCTGGCAACGATCACTGAGGTTGGATGTCGGAAAGGCAGGGCGTGGAAAAAAGGCAAAAACCGGCGTCTATCGGGGGTCTAATAGGTGCACCTGTTCTCGGACTGGGACTCGCCGTGGCCAACAAGGACGTCTTGCTGATTGACTTGTGTCGGGGGAGACAGTGTGTAAGGGGGCGGGGCTTCGTTCACGCTGATGGCGTCTGCCTCAGGAATGACATGAGCGGAGTGGGAGGGCTGAGGAGCGCCCGCCTCGTCTCCGTGAGCACACTCGCTGTAAGGAGGCGGCTTCAGGTCGTCCTCTGGAAAGGAAAGGGAGGAAACGGGTCAACCAGTAGATCAGCAGTCTACAAACTCAAACACGCATTAGGTCGAACATCACGCCTGACATCTCATTTTTACAATCATTCTGCCGTGGCTGCACTAGCTTCACTGCCTCGCTCCCAAAGCTACATCACCAAATGACAAGTGTGTTACTCTCCAAAACCTAGTGACGGTGAGGAAGACAAAAAATAACTGACCCCAGAGCAGTGGTATCCTCCTCCTCCTCCTCCTCCTCCTCAAAATCAAATAACGTCTGCAGGCCTTCTTCCATTCTGAACTTCTTCTCCTTTAAAATGTTGTAATCTTCTCTATCTTCTCGTTGCCCGGGCAACCGTTTCTCTTGTTTGCCATCATTATAAATGAAATGAATTATAAAATGCAGCTCCCTTTTCACTTGCCTGAAGCCAAGTTACACCTGAGCGTTCTCACAAGGTCACAGAATTACAATTTGATCAAAGATAGTATGCACAGTATCTGTGCATAGGAAACCTTAGTGCCAGTTACAATATTGATATTAAAGCAAGCCCCGAGGCACATCCTTGATGGGGAAAACCCGATCATATGTGACGGGGGCGTAGATGAAATCATGTAACACAATTAGTCCTGAAATGTCATGACTTCCACCCTCTATAACCACATCCTGCTGTCAGACAGGACAAACACTTCAGAGGAAATCAGATTAGTCAATTAACAGAGCCTCGTTTATAACACTATTAGGACACTAACGAGGCTGCTTCTATTGGACACATCTCCACTGGTTAGAAGAATATTATAACTTCCTTTTAAACACTTCCTCAAAGACTTAGAAACGTACAAACATCACTAAACAATTACAGGAAGTCCCGATGACGAAGCATTAACACATGACACATACGGTCAGTAAGCAGGCAATCATTGCATTGATTCTGATGGACACATACTGCTGGTGCTGTTGGGAAAGGTTTGTAGTAGTTCCAACAATTGCAGGAAAAGGAGTTAAAAAGCTGTACTATGGTCAGTGATTGCATTTGGTGTGGGTTAGAGTGAAGGAGTAGCATTTTTAGGCTTAAACTCGACTTATACTTCAGTGTTAAGGGGTTAACGCTGTTACCCACAATGCCAATATTTATGTATTATTGATCTTTTGTCATTATACTTGCTAAATACACTCATAAAGCTATGACGTTGTCTGTCTGCTGCCATAGAAGTGATTAAAACTAAAAAAAAACACACACCGGCAAGTCTGGGCTTGTGAAGAAGAAGAATACGGCATATTTTCATACTCTATTATTTAAGATTTCAGTGCTAGTGTATTTTTGATGGATCAATATCAAATTATGGTCTCACTAGGAATCATTTTTACATTAGACTACTACTCCATAGCCTGCCGGTGAGAACATGGGGAGCATATATTTCTATGTTTGACAGCAAAACACTCTGCTATCTGCTCCCTATGTAAACGTTTTTTACACGTTTGTTTTGTGCTGCATTATGCAACGACGTCATGTTTGTCAAAGAAAAATGAACTTAAATTAAAAGATAAATTAAGATTTAATTGTTTAGATGGATAGGTCAAAATGCCATGAATTGAAAGAAAAATAATCATTAGTGGCAGTAGAGTTTGTTCAGAGTGAATAAAACACGAAGCATGTCCAGTCATTCATCTCCTTTTCAGTGACACACATCTCCACTGAAAATCACAGTGAGAAAGTGAAACTACGTAAACGCAGCAACCGCAAGGGGGAAACCGGGCGGACTTTCCCCTCGCTGTCGCCCGGATCGAGGTCAATTATGGACGAATGAGAACAAGTGGTAAAAAAAAAAGAAGAATGACGCCGTCTTCCTGTCTCAAATCTGCTTTGGTGAATGAGGAGGTGTGTGTGTGTGTGTGTGTGTGTTTACCTCCAGAGACTGCCTCGTATGGCGGTGGCATGTCCAAGTGGGAGAAGGATGCAGCTGGTGGCAGCGCCGTGGAGGGCTCTTCTATCGACGGGTCGTCCTCGACGCTGAACCACCTGGGCCAGACGGGGGTTTGCTGCAGGAGGGAACAGAGAGAGTTAACGACAGAAGCACATCAATCTATTAGCTAAAGCCAACAACAGCAATGTCATCACTGATAACACTGTGAAAGGACATTTCTATATTGAACTTCCTATAAACTCTTTGCCCCGGGCATAAACATGTCTACACACACACTGAAATACAAACATCACCAAACAAACAGCACAACACTATTCTAGGAGGAATAAACGATGGTGTAAGTGCACTGGGCTGCTTGTATCACACCACTTTTCTGTGCTAGAGTGTGTTTTCAAACCTGATGAACCGTGTTTACACCGCCAATAAAGTGGTTTGCACAAAATACAGAACACACACACACACACACACACCACACACACACACACACACACACACACACACACACACACACACACACACACACACACACACACACACACACACACACACACACACACACACACACACACACACACACACACAGTCCCTTTAAATAAATAAAGACTGACATGACAGCCTACAGCATTTCATAATAATAGAAATAGCGGGGATCATTTTCTTTGCGTGACGGCTCGAACAAAAGCTGACAAAGTGGAGGAGGAAGCCAAGCCACCGACGATAAAGTGAGTATATCTGAGGTTGGAGCATTATCAACACACAGCTACGTTATCCCCTCCATCGCCCGTTTCAAAATGATCGATGCCTTTGCAGACTGGCGTTTTAATTCGATTAAACTCGCCGTCCTGTTGCCGTGGCCGTGATGGAGCACGATGCTGGGAACATGCAGCAACTGACCGTGCTACATTCAAGATCATTACCACACAAATAACCTGGAATAGTCACCACTGTTTCTGTAAGGCCCCAAAGAGCTGATAAATAGGGTGAAGTCCGATGATATAGACACAATTAATCTTCCATCTCTCTTTAGGGCCAGTGGATCAAACGTTACCATGAATAAGACCTTTCAAAAGGGTTAGTGAGCGATACAACACCCCCCCCAACTATGTTTGATTCATTCAAGGAGCAGGACTTCACTGGAGTCGTCCTGGCGTCTCTCCAGAAAACTTTCGGGTGCCAGGTTATGGATGACCGTGGGGGCCTCCCTGCTGCACATTCCATTAAAATCTAAACAGGGAACACTATACACCAGAGACGGCAGAGGGAATGAGCGGGGGGAGGAAGAAAGAAAGAAAACCGAAGACGAGGAAAGAGAAGAGTAGTGGAATAAAGACCGATTAGGGATTAGGGGAGGTGAGAGAGTAGGAAGAGGTAGAAAAGGTGTGTGAAAGGAGGATGTTACTGCACGTTTAATGAGCCAGAATACTCAAAGTTAAAGCCATAAATTGAAATTCACCTCGGCTTCAAGACTTCAGAGATTATTTTAAAATAACAGACTGGTTTGTTAACTGACAGAGAAGTTTTACGATGTTAATATCTTACATTGCCTTTTAATTGATCAGTTGAATCATCTTAGAGGCGGGCCTTCCACAAAGCTACATGTCTGATAAGATAGACAGAATGTCAATCTTCAACTTGGATCAGACTTCCTCTGACGTTTCAGATCGAACATAAGATGTAAGAGCGGGTCTAGGGGAAACCCGAGGCCACAAAGTCCAAGCATCTCTTGGTTTCAACGGCTTTGACTTTATTTATTTTTATTACTGGGGCATTTCCTGTTGCACAAATATTCCAAACAAAGCTTAAAATATCTCGGTGTGTGCCTCTCGGATGGAACGACTGCGATGATAAAGATCTCAAGAAGCCGCTGCAGAGGCGAGATTAACGGGAAACGACTACATTGACTTCGATTTATATCAATACATTTCTTGTGAAATGCGTTGATGCCGTTGCATTCATGGAACATTAGTTGTTAATAAGAACTAGGAAGTGGAAATGAGAGAAACGTTAAGAGAAACCTGTTTTTATATGATCCATGTGGCACATTTTGGGAATGTTCTGAGTGGCGGAGATCACTTCCAGGTGTTTTAGAGAGGCAGTAAAGCAGAAAGGCCCGAGAGGAAGTGGATCATGATGGCCGACTATATTGTGGCAAAGTCCACAGAAAAGATATCGAGGAAAGGGTACCTACTAGTCTTGACAAATAAAACTACATCCTGAGAGCACTTGAAGGGAACAAATGACCAACAAGCCTGTATTTTGTAGCCAACTTCAAAATATGTATAAAACGATGTATCAGCAAAATGTTACAACCCAAAACAGAAAGACATCTATGAAGGTCATGGAATCAAATGACTTAAAAAAGCATCTCAAACTAATCATATACACTAATCAGAATCTCATGGAAATGAAAAATTAGTAGATAGCATCCATTTTCTCCCATACAATTACATTATTTTCATGGGACATAATTGATAATTGGATTATTTTCCCAGGGGAATAAATAGACCTTCCATGAGACATAGATCACGGTCTGTAAATCAGTCGACTCCTGCCTTGCTCTCTGTGTCTTCACTGACATTTGCACACAAAAAAATAAAAAAATCTCACATGCACGGTTGAAATTTCACAAGCTATAAACAAAAAGGTCCGGTCCCACTTTCTAACCGAGTAGCTGTCAAAGCTGCGACCTGATCTGCCAAACCTCCGTTGTCAACAAGGTCAAACAAACATGACAGAAAAAATGTAAGTGTATGCAGACCAGAAGCATCCAACTATTAATACTCGCTCTGTATGTCACCCAGAGTGGAAATGTAGTCGGCCTTGTGAAAACCACATGCCTCCCTGAGAGAGTAAATAACTCCTCTGCAAAAAAAATGTGACACAACTGTGACCTTATTTGTCTTTCTCTTTTTAAAAAAACGACCACAGAAGTCCAATTCTGACTTCTCTCCATTAGCAGAAAACTCCCCCGCCATTCATGAAACGGCGTGAAAACACTTTTCCATGCTCCCTTTGAACACTTACTGAAGATTTTGGATCAATAGCGAACAACAAAAACACCTCCTCTCTTCATCAATATCACAAGGGTATACATTCAAAATGTATATCTTTGCCATCTCTTTTTTTCAAGTTTCTCCGCCAACAAAGAGATTCTCTTTAATACCAAAACACTACTTGGCCTCGGCTATAATATAAGACAATGCCTGGAGGGCACAAAACCACTTTAGCAGTGGAGCGCTGGATTACACGGTTTAAATGTAGGACATGTGTACGTTGTAGGTCTGCACTTACACTTTGTCTCTCACACATCTGGTGAAGGTAGGCTCTTCCTCCCACGATGACTATCTGAGCATTGCGGGGGTTGCTCAGGTACGCCGCCAGTTGCCTCTGTCTTGATCGGTACCAGCATACGTAGAAGAATATCTTGATAATGATGAATATAATAACAACTCTGTAAAAGAGAGAGATGATGGGGGTGTAAAACAAGGATGGTTGCAACACCTTTTCTAAAGTCAAATTCAAGCACTTTTCAAGCATTTCCATGCTTTTCCAGCCCCTTCCAGCTGTGGCAAACTCCATCTTTGTATCAATCCAATGGTCAGTATTCAGTCTACTTATGATGTCACTTGTTCATCACATTAAATGAGATGTTATTGTCCTCTAAACAACCAACATGATGTTTGGAGACAGCTTTTTACAGAAGGACCACAAATGAAAGGAAAACTAATTCCACTAACAGATCCACAGAAATATAATCACCAACTATTTTCATCATCTGTTCATCATCAAAAGTCATTTTTCATAAAGAAATGTCAGAAAATGCTGTTTTCAGTCCCTCAAATATGGAGATCTTCTTTTCTCTGTTCTATCATAGATGTCATCACATACAACACACATTTCAAGACCTTTAGTCTAAATCCAAGCACTTTTCAAACCGTAAAACTAAAATGCAGGTGTTTTCAAGGATTCCCAGCACCCATACGAACCCTGATTCATCATCTAATTTTATATTAAGTTGTAATATATAGGTCATACTCACATGTACCAGTACAGCTCCATTTCTTAGTGAGACGTCAATCAGTGAGTGTAGGCTCTCATCGCTGGGGAACAACCCCTGAAAACAGCAGCGAATTATTAGTAATTCTCCTAAAAGTAGTCGTTTATCTTTCTTTAACACACTATGACACAGGTTGTCATTAATACTAGCTCACTTTTATAAAAAAGGGTACAACAGCATCTCACCACTTGTGCTAAACCGAGTTTAAATGTAAAAAAAAAAGCACTTTCTGTAACTTTAAAGGCAGACGTTGACGTGTAGGTGTTCAGCTAATGTTGCTAACGTCGCCCGACTTCGACAACGTTACATTTAAACACAACAAAGGGTTGTTAAACGTACGTGTTGGTGTGGGAGTTAGCTGGAGGTGTGTGCCATGTCCCCCCCCCCCTCCTTGTTTCGGATTCGATGATGCGGGCAGAGCTTCCAGGAACCGAGCCTAGCAGCTACGGCTAGCTTAGCTTAGCGTGTAGCAATTAGCCTTAGCAGGCCGCCACAACAACAACAATAACAACAATAAACCGCGATTCTGTTTAGTCACACCGCCGATGAAAACAACTTACACGTACCTGCTTTTTTACATAACTAAAAGAGTTACTAACTATTTACGACAAGCTACTCGTTAGCTCAACATCGGAGAAACAACTAAACTAGTCCCGCAGTTGTTTAAGCTAGCGTTAACTGACTCAACTTAGCACGTCCCCCCCGTGCTGCGTTCACGGGTGCATTCACAGTGGGCGGCGTTCACGGGACTGTTGCCTTCCCGTGCTTCTCGTAAACTGCAGACGCAACGATTACAATTATTTATAATAATTATTAAAAAATAAATAAATATCATGTCGTCTTGTCTTCTCGAGTATTACAGTAGAGTTCTTACAATAAAGTGATCTTTCTTGGGCCGTTTTTTTTATGAATTGTTTCATTGAGGTTAATCGTGAATCACAATATTTCCGAGGGTCATGAAGGCAGCATCGGTTTGGTCCGAAAATGAAACCAACACATCTTTTTCTTCATTAATATCATTAAATAATACATATATTCATATGATAACATACTCAGTCGGTACGTTCACCGGTGATGCCTTCCAAAATGTATTGAATATACCCATTTAATTACATATAACATGTAAACGAATGATAAAATAGAAAACTAAAAGGTCATATGAGGTTGCTGTTATTTCTTGACTCTTTGCATCCATCTAGTGGTTGTATTTCATAACGCAGTCTACCACTGTCAAAAGGACAAGCAAATATAGGAATATGAAGTTAACAAAAAAAAATCTAAATATGTGAATTAAAAAGAAAAACGGGCCTATGAGAATAAACAGTTGGTGTATGTGACTGAGGTTATTTCTAAGCACAACACTAGGAATAATACCTGAAAGTTCAATCATAGTGACAGTTTCAACCCAAAACTCTGAAAAATGAAAACACTTAAGCATATAACAAACTTTTTAATTACAATTTAAAAGTATCTTTGATAAGATGTCACTTCAAATTTTGACTTTTTGTCCAGAGGTCTTCACCAAACGACACCAAAGTAATAGCTTTTAATGGGAAATGAAAATGATATATTTACAATAAATCTTCAGCTATTTGTCCAATAACACAAATGCATTCTTCCCATTTTCACAATGCATTTTCTGAGTTCGTCATCTCGCTCATCGGTTATCTTCCACAACAATAGTCCGTCTCGGGTAGGTATCTACTTCCACAAATATGTAACGGAACTCGTATTTTCCAGTTTCGGGATTCTGTGAAGTAAAGTTAAAAGTTAAAAACAGAATCCCAATTTTGGGGAATATCTGCAAAAAGCATTTCTTATGACTCTATTTAGCAAAAGGAAAACAACAAACCTCTTTTGACTCCGAGTGCACGGTTCCTTTGAGACCCGGCTCAGAGCCTTCGATGTAAAACTTAAGTCTCATATGCTTCAGTCCGTCCTTCAGGTACTCATGATGACTGAAGGTGGAAACACACACAATGAGGACAAAAACACACCTCAACACTACAACAACTTATCTGGACATAGTAACATAAATTCCCACCTGACTTGCTGCCTCCGCCCTCGACGGGTCGTCTCCCCATAACACTTGATTGGCTCCCCAAATGCACCAATCACCTACATAGAAAAAAATTAAATGACTGAATGATCTACTGACTGTAGAACAGGTAAAATACAAAATTCAACACAGTAATCGTGACAATAAATACACGTATTCAGTGCAACATATAGTATAGTCGTGTAGTGTTGAGGAGAGACACAAGTCCTTTTTAAGCCGCCTTTTAATGCGTAATTATCACTCCTTTTCCCCGCAATGTTAATGTAAAAAGGTCCAGAGACAGAATGAAGGGTCAGAGTGGTTCTTCCTCTCAGGAGCGATGCAGGTCGTCTCAGAGGAGGAACCAGGAGAGACCACCTGGGGAGAGCCGGGACGCTGGAACGTGTTATGTGCGTGACCCGCCACCAGGGGGATTTAAGAAAATGCAGAATATTTATCCAAAGAAGGAGATAGAAAGCCAGTAGTTGCTTGTGAGAGGCTGCTATCGTCTGCAGCAACATGATGCACAACAAATCCAATGCTCAGTTAATACATCACACTACCCCCAACGCTGATGTGTTACACATCACACACTCTCCGTGTCTGCAATCCAAAGGTCAGGACAAACTCATTCTCACCTCCGGCTCCAACTTGACTTTGTGGAAAGCTTTCCCGTAGACTTTATTGGGACTGGAGGAAGCAAACAGCTCATGGAACACCACGTATAGCAGCCCACCGGTCACTCCGAGGCCGATGAGGACGACTATCAGGTAGGTGAAGTCTTTGCCGGCTTCTTTCACTGGAAGATGTTGAGGGTCAGAGTTATCACACACTTACTTACATATGATGGTTCTTCATCCACATTTTTATTGAAATATATATAATATATACATCATTTTCTTTTTCTTTTCATTTTTCTTTCTTTTTCTTAAAAAAAAAAAAAAAATATATATATATATAAAAACATTAAATAATAATAATAATAATAAAAAATAAAATAAATAAAACTTACATATACACATACAAAAAATACCCATAATAGGTGCTTGTTTTATCCGATAAATACATTAACCTGATTCGAAGTTATCTCTCTTTATTATGTGTAATTAATAATAATATAATTCTTATCATGAATCCCTGGTTGCCATGGTTACCTTTCTGTCCAGCTGAAGGCTGCGGGCCTCCACCCCGGTACCCGGTCACCGACCTGTCTCTCTCCGCGGGGCTGCTGTGATTCCTGGCCGTGGAGTGCAGCGACACGACACCCCGGGGTGCCCGGAAGAAGCAGCTGATCAGCGGCGGCGCGGCGCACGAACGAGCCTCGGCTCCTCCGCGGAAGGTCAGCCGCGCGACCGTCGAAGCGACCCCGCGCGCGTGCACGAGCAGACCTACTTGGCGTGGCGCGAGCTTGCATTTGTGCGCACAGAACTGCGTCGCCGTCTGTTGTACATTGCGGCGAAAGACGTTAAATAGCTGCGCGTAAGCCATGATAACGTGAGAGAGAGATAGCTAGCACGTCGAGCTAGCGGGTCACTTTAGCGACCTCAGCTGCGAAAACTAACGCAAACTACCGCTACTATTATAACTGCTATAACGTCATGAATGCACACGTCACACCGCGGACTGACCTGCTAAGAAGACTCGGACATACTACTGTTACAGAAGGGAGGTGTGTGTGTCAAGAAAACAGTCATGCCACTGCGCTGTGAAGTCCACACAGGCGCACACTTGTGACGTCACTCATCGTGGGATTTGTGGGAGATTGAGTTTTTAAAAGGAAAATAAAAAAAAGGATGCTTCCCCGGTGTAAACATGAATGTGTTTTGGAAGTGGGTCATATATGTTGTCGAAATGTAACAGGTCTGTAGTCTCAGTGGGTCCCAGCACTGGTCTGTAACAGGTCTGTAGTCTCAGTGGGTCCCAGCACTGGTCTGTAACAGGTCTGTAGTCTCAGTGGGTCCCAGCACTGGTCTGTAACAGGTCTATAGTCTCAGTGGGTCCCACCACTGGTCTGTAACAGGTCTGTAGTACTTTACTACTGTCACATTAAAAAAGAATTAAAAGCTTGAAGGAATTATTGGATCGATAAAATAAATGACCACAGTGGCATCAGTAAACATTAGTTTATTGAAAACATTCTGTCCAGCATTTTCTGTCATCAAATAAATATGCAAACAAAAAATAAAATAATAATAAAAAACACCACGATGAAACCAAGTCTGAAAAGAGAATGTATGTAAATAATCATGGGAATAAACAAACATTAGTTGCTGGGTCAGTAGTTATGTATCGGCCTATGCACCAATTTATGACGTCAAACATCACTTTTATTTAAAAAAATCCTTATTTTCCCCCTCGTCATCTCAACAAGGCTTCGTGTTACTTCGCATATATAAAAACACAACCTGATACTCTACTGTGAAGAAATGACATCAAAAATAAATGGTGACATCAGCAGCTGAAATATGCAATTTCATATTCTGATGATTACAGGAAAATGTTGTTTTTTTTTAACAAAAAAACCTGATTCTGTTTGTTTTTTGTTTCGTTTTTTCTTCTCCAAGACATTAAAGGTACTCTTATTTCTCAAACAGCAAACTTCCAGTCAGTTCCAGCCACTTGTGGTGGAAAACGCACCTCTGCAGTCGCAAAAAAAAAAAAAAAAAAAAAGCAAAGAAAAAAAACTTGTGCACACACTTTCCTCATCACAACTCTACATCGGGTCAGGTTGCTCGGGGCAACAGTTCGCTCTTGTTGCAAAGAGAGTTGAGAAACTTTAGCGGCGAACGCTGTCAAACTTGGCAAGATGCAGAGGAATGATGCATCTGTCTGATGTATCTGCAGAGAAATGAAAACACCATTACTTTGGGGTCTATCCTGGGCCCACTAACTTTTTCTTTTTCTTTCTTACTCATCTGCTGCCTGATTGGCTGCTTATGATCAAATTGGTCCGGACTGACTTAATTACCGGGCTCTATCTGAGTGCATGCTGGGAAATGGAGTTTGTGAGTCGTTTGGACACTTGAAAAAAACTGAAAAATAACAAAACTGAGAGACAACACAAAGACGATGAGAGCGATGTTCGTATAGAAAAGAAAACATTTTATTCAGTGTGTGCAGAGATGTGTGGAAAATAATGTAAATTATACATGCATGACATCAAATACAGAAAACAACACACACAGATGGTGAATATCGTAAAAAGTGACACGGTGAAATAATTAAATGTGTGTCATTGTGCTCACAGCTGATCTGCTATTCTCACCTTGTTCCTACAAAAGCAGCCCGCCGACAGTGAGCGCGTTATTGTATCCGTCCCTTCTGCAGTATTTACGGGGTTAATCTCATCAGGGCAAACAAAAAGTAATTTTTATCGTCCTGCTTGCTTAAACAAGTTTTTTTTTTTCCTCCTCTAAAAGCAAATCAGCCACAACAAATAAATCAACATCTAATATATGGAAAAAGAGACAGTTTGAGGACAGACCAACGGGACAGGGGAACATATTTGTCTACAATAAAACAAAGAAAATAATAAAAGGTGAAGCTTTATTGTGATTTTTTTTTTACAAAGCATCGGTAAAATCAGCCCTGAAAGATTATTTGGAGTAAACTGTAAAAACGTTCCAATTTTGAGTATAAAAGTCTGTTTTAATACAAAGATATTAAGCTCCTACAGTAGAAGAAGTTAGAAGTCAAACAGACATGAATATATTTGCCAAAATTAAAGTATTTTTTCAAAATAAAACATGTTGAAAAAGGGAGTTTTTTGAAGTGTTATAAGGAAAAAATGAAATTCACTTTAATTCTCTTTTTAGTGACTCGGCTAAGCAAACACATGCAATTAATTAATTAAGATACTTTTTCTTTGACTACTCTTTAAGGTCCTATGACTTATGTATTAGTAGATGGGGAGGGAGGGGGAGGGGCTTTCATATTTTAATGTTAGTCTGTTAATGTTTGGATGGATATAGAGAAAGCATGCACAAGCCACACTGTTATCCAAATCAAACTGCTTCTGGTTATTCCAACAGCTTTCAATTTAATTAGACTAGTAATCAATTTCAATTTTCACTAATAAATGAAATAAATCCTAGATTAGTCAAACTTGCAAGCATCTAATAATTTGCTATAAAAAAAAATCATAATATGTTTCGCTACTCATTTGAAAAAATACATGCTTAAAATGAAAAAAAAAAATCAAGGTGAAGATGTTTTGATCACATTTAACTTCAGCGAGGAATCTATGACAGTGACATAATGTTTCTGGCTAACATCCCAAATTTAAAGTTTCATAATGAATCAGTAATTACGATCATTCGGGGAAAAAAAAGGTCCATTTCTTTCCAGTTAGAAAAAAATAAAATAATGATAATAATCTGCCGGCACGCTTCACAGCGTTTCATCTAGTCCTTTGTGTGTTCGTCTTTGCACATGAATACAATATTCAATCTACTTTTGAAGTCCCTTCATCATCATCATCATCATATCATCATCATCATCATCATCATCATCATCATCATCATCATCATCATCATCATCAGCGGCAGCAGCAGCGTCATGCTGGTGTAAATCTCCGCTCCGCTCTTTCATACGTCAGTGATGCCCGTTCGTACTGATCCAGGATCGCACTATTCTCAAGAAGTCTACATGATGGAGACAATGCAACATAATGTAGAACATAAGCAGACGCACACTCACACACACACACACACACACACACACACACACACACACACACACACACACACACACACACACACACACACACACACACACACAGGACAGCACATTTTTCACACTAAAAAGACAAAACAGTAGGTAACACTCGATGTGACCGCTCCACTAAATGCAAGCATGAGCTCCTCAGACTCCATATTAACTCTTTTAAATAAGTTCCTCTCATTGGTTCATTTATCCGTCTATGATTTTATATCACTGTCTCATATTGTGCTTATTGCAACGTGGAGCGTAACCACATGAACTGTTACACACGGGCATAAATACGAAGCTTCACAAGGAACCAAACACAAAAACTACATACAACATGCAACTCTACAGAGGAATCCTGTATGGATGTGTTTGAGATGTGCTTTCTTTAGTGTGTGCAAAAAATCCCACTGATGTCATTTAAAGTGGCAGTCCGTAACATTTCCATCTATTTAATTCTCTTTTAACTTCCCATCTTATCCAGACGCCTGCCTGCAGTTCCATCTACCGCCAAAAGAGGCTGCTAGAAGCAATATGACAAATTTTACGGACTGCCACTTTAATAAAAAAAAAATGTGGGATTGTGTCCGCTTTCCAATTTGTGCTTTTATGTGGATTTAAACAAGTGACTCCTACTGGGAGAAAAGTGCAGAGGTTAGACACATTATTTGCAAAAAAAACAACAAACAAAAAACAAACAGCTTCAACTAAAGATGATTGAGTAAAAAAAGTCCATGCTAATGGATAACCACTGTGTGAACTTAAGCATCACAAAGACTTTCAAACAAACTCACTAGGAGGGCCAAGATGGCTGCAAGCAAGAAAACCATCTTGGAAATGAAGAAATAATAATAAATAAAAAAAACAGTCCATAAACCCGCACCAAACAAATCACTGGAAAAAGAACTTACATAAAGTATATACTGACTGGGCAGATGATGACTGTACACAACAACATGTAGATGTTTTAATTGTTGGATAAGGGGGTGCTTACCTTGAGATTGTCTCTTAGACCCTAGTTGTGTTGTACTCTGATTCATGTTTGCTCAAAGAGCCAATGAGGCAGAACCTGAAATGTCATGGCTCCTTCGTTTAATAATCAAACTCCTTTTTGTTTGCATAGAGAGGTCAAAGAATGTATCAACATTGCTACACGACAGCAATAGATTTCATTAGTGCTTCTTTTTTTTGCTATAGTCTCCGGGAAGACCTCGCATGCAGACTCAGTAGAAAACAAATGGAACAGTCAAGACAACAGTCTGAAAGAGCACATAGAAAGTGCATGCAGGGAACATATTTCTCCAAAAAATGTGGATATTGCATAGTGTTTTTTCTTTTTGTAAACATGTACAGTTACTTTTCAAGCAGTCAAGGTGCAAGTACACAGTAAAATCCTGTTTTTTTTAAACTACGTAGCCTGTAAGTCATATTTTCATTATCACAGTTAGGAATATCAATGCATATTTTATAATCAGCTTGGTTTAATGTCAGTGAAGTTATTCGTCTCTACGAGGCACCGGGTCGAACACTTGTCTTAACAGTGGACTGGTGACATAATTAATATTAATATTAATATCGTCTAAAATGAGATCTGACAAAACCTCAAAGTACAGTGGAGTTAATAGATGTAAGCTATACATCACTGTGTTTGATTTGAGCATGCAAAAGAGGGGAGGGGGGGCACATTTGTCTATCATAATTCATGTGAAAATAAAAATCAGGATGGAAAAGAGGAGAAAGAACAAAGATCAATGCAAAAAAAAGAAGCTTATCACAATCTTAAAGAATGATGAGAGGAAGAAGAAAGCTAAAATAAATCAAACATAAATGTACCACACACATCCCCATCGTTAAGTCTACGGCTGCTCGTTTCCTCATCAGAAATCTATGGATACTGACCGCTGTACTGCCTTTTCGTGGCGTGAAAGCCGGTGGCTGGTGGTGGGAACTTCCTCCAGGTCGTCGTCCAGGTCGCAGCCATTGTCCGCCGCCTCCTGCGAGTAGCTGTGCTTCATGACCAGGATGCTCCGGCGGTTCCCGGCCGAGGGCAGCAGGGGGCGCACCGCCATGGGCGGCTGCGCCAGGTCCGTGAGCAGGGTGGCGTCCCGGCTGCTCAAGTTCCCGCGGCTCCCTCTCCCGCTCAGGGACAGCTGGGATATGTGGGCGGAGCCAGGGTTGGGGGAGGAGCCACAGTGGTGGTCATGGACGCAGCGTGAGGAGGCGCGGCGGAGGGCGTGGTAGTTCTCGAAGTCCTCCGCCAGGTCCACCAGGTCGGCCGAGGTCGCCGCTGCGGCCGCTGCCGCCGCCGTGGCGCTCCGCAAGGTGCACAGCTCGTAGTGGGGCGGCTCGAAGACCTCCTGGAACATGGTGGGGTCGAAGTCCTCGCGCCGCAGGATGTACTTCTTGCGCGGTTGCTTGATCTGGACGATGACGGAGACGATGAGGAGGATGAGCACGATGCAGCAGGTGACGCCGATGATGGTGCCGTTGGTGTTGTTCAGGTTGTCCAAGATGTTGGCTTTCCTCTTCTCTGTGAGGAGAGAGAGAGACAGGACAACGGAGAGGTGAGACACCTTGTAGTACATCACCAGCTGGATTTAAGAAGCTCTGCGACTGATTCATGGCCTCCAAGGCCAGCGGCATTTTAATGCTACGTCATCGTGTGAGGTTTCAGGTTAAATTGAAAAAAAAAAGCCCACTGTGTAGTACTCCTCCACCGTTGTGGTCCTGGTCCTGGTCCTGATCCAGACTATCGTGTGTAGGCAACATTGCAGCTCTGTTTTGCTCTATTGGATTTTCCCTCCAGAAAGCAATCATTGGCTCTCTATGCATTAAAAGGTGAAGAAGAGCTTAAAGCAACGTAACAGCTGGTAAGGAAACACGTTCGTGGAAACATTACGGGCGTGATTTTGTCATTTTCTTTTTACATAAAAAGTGAAACGGTTTCAAACAACTACGCATCTAAATCTGACTTTTTGGCGGGATCTCGTTAGCGTTAGCCTCAGTGTTTCAGCACGACATCACGTAGCTTCATTAACTAACTAGCTACAGCTGATTAAATTGGACACTAGACACAAATTAAAAAGCTTTTTCCAACCTCCTCTTATCAAGGATCCCTTATTAAAGATACTACTTACTGATTCTGCCTTTTATGTCATTGTCCATGGATGTGAGAATGACATAGCAACAGTAACTAAGGCGGAGGCGTAGTAAATTGTCAGAAAAAGCAACACAGATGTACAAAAAGTCTCTCAACTAATTAACATTAACATGATGATGAAGATGAAGGCGGTGACTTTCCCGAGCTATCAAGAAGATATTGAGTCGTAGCTTTCGTCTCTTCAGACTGTGGAGAGGAGATGTGTGGCGTTTAAATGCTGTAGGAACACGCAGCGCTTCAACGACAGCAAACGGTGACATTCAGAAGGAGAAGGGAATAAAACGCTAATGAGGACAAATGTGTGTTCCACTGCAGCGGAGCAGGCTGAGGAACATGCAACTACTCCACGCTGACTTCTGCACAATCGCAGACTCTGCAGAGTGGAGGAGGTGTCCTCGTCTGCAGTGAGCAATAGTGCCGTGCAGGATTTAATTAATTGAGGCCATTTGTCATTTTGCTCTGCTTAAGAGAGAGTTACGGTAGTGTGGCGTCTCCGTGTGTGTGCAGCTCCTCTATCTGATCTACAGGAGGGGAGGGGAACTGTCGGGCTGAGGAATCGTACCCAGAGAGAGAGAGTTAGTGTGGATTTGGAAGCACAACAGCGAAATTACCATCAAAGACACATTGCATTTATTGACGTGGGAGTTTCGTTGCCCGAGGCCTCGGGGGAGATACAGTATAGAGCTCGTCTAATGTTCCTGCAAATACAGCGTTGGGTCACGAAAGGCAGAGGAACAGAGGACTAATTGATTGGCGGTATAATGCAGAGGAAAAAAAAACCACGGCTCATGGTGTAGCATACAAAGACTGCAATGAGAGGAAATGTCGGGTTAGAGGTGGAGATGGACTCTGGAGCCGGCGGTGGCGAGACGGTGTGGGGATCGATGTATAGATCCGGTGGCTTTAAAATTCAGGAGTTAACGAGGAAGCAAACGACAGAGGAGATGGTGAAACTGACGGTTTCTCAATGACAGAGAATACAACGCGTCAGGGCGCGATCCAGAGAAGACCTGGACCGAGAACTGGATCAGCTGAGGGTAAACTCTGGTCTTCTAAGAATATATTATTTAATATATATAATTTAATTAGATATTTAATACAATAGTATTATTCAATAGTAAAAAACTACATCAAAGGTAACATTTACATTTACAAAGTAGGTATGGTGTGATTCATTTGCTTTGTCAATCCAGGAATTCCCAATTAAAAATGTGTTTGTGCTCTAAATTAAAGTATTTTCCTTCAACATTGGCATCGAGGAAATCATAAACAATCACATTAAATGTATTACATATTTTGTCCCACTCAACAAACAGAAATCAATATCACAAAGAAAAGTCGGTTCCCGTCAAACAGTATGAATCTGATTGGAAAAAATCATTAAATCATATAAAATCATATAAATCTAATTTATATGATATTTATCAATATAACTCATATGTATATGTGTCTAAAAATGGTTCAAACAATAAAAGCAATAACAAAAAGCTACGTAAAAAAACGCCTAATCAAAGTTTAGGTGGACTAATCTCACCTTTATTTGACTGCAGCACCCGTGTTGTCATGGAAACAACACAAACGATGCCTCTAGCCAGAAGCAACACAGCAGATCAATGCAGCTAGCTGTCTATTATCACTAACAGTCGTGACGAGCAGACGTACGAGTGGACTCCAAACCCACAGAGTTCCCCGTCGCTGTCCGTGGTGCTGAAACACTTCACCCTGAGTCTGAAGCCGTGAAGTGACCTCTCACCTTTGCACTGGTTCTCGTCCCAGGGGTAGACGCAGTTCTGCATGCCGTTGCACACCAGCGTGTTGTTGATGCACATGTTGCTGTGACAGAAGAAGGCGTCGGCATCGCAGGGAGCTGGAAAGGACAACACCAGAGTTATTACAGGAACACACACCTGAGAGATGAGTCACTCTGTAACATCAGCAGAAGCCCAGTTAAAAAGTCAAACTACTTTTTTTAAGGGATTTTCCGCTCATTAAGGGCAGCAGATGTGAAGGACACTGGAGGTATGCGGCAGCACATCTCGGTATTTACAGCCGAGGAGACGTTACGGTGTGCCAGGTTCTCGGGGAAATAAATTTGGACGGGCATAACTCGGATCAGACCTGTTGCCCCATCTGTTCCTCATGAATATTTCCATCCTCATCTTCAAACATTTGCAGGGACAACTTGTGGATATGAATGAATTTCTAGAAATGTGTGCATACTGTGTGTGTGTGTGTGTGTGTGTGTGTGTGTGTGTGTTGAAAGATATACCTTTGACATTGCTTGCTAATTCTTTCTATTTATGGAAGACGTTGTTATTTCAGCCCATTTTAAGACAACTTTAAACCAAGTCTAGGGCTGGACAATACAAACTATATTTTTAGGTTGTATCGCGATACACGATATATTGCGATATTTTAAAAATCTCCTCTAAAGCACTTCATAAATGCACAATTAAACCCTGCCAGTATGATGACTCTTGTTGTTCTTGCTTGAGAAAAATAATTAGAAACACTACGGCACACTCTAGTGGTCAGAAGTGAGAATGTATAGCTAGTTGAAAACTAGCTAACTAGTGAAGAAAAGGTTGTCGCAGAGGGCTTTACACCGTGCAACTCAAAGGCAACTTATTAACAGTATGAAGGTTTCAGCAACTTAAGACTTAAGAGGCGCCTTAACTAAATAAGACGTGACAATTTGTAGGTGCGGTATTCACGATGTAGTCGTTGAATACTCATGAACAACAAACCGCGATACATCAATAGATTATACAACGGTATATTCCAGATCCCGCCCCCTTCCCATGAACAGGATCCGGT
>NC_139929.1:1993458-1998458 GCF_963514095.1 Eutrigla gurnardus | reverse complement strand
TGCAGACATTTCCCTCCAGAGATACGTTTGAGAACATATTAACTGTATTTGAATCGTGGTATAATACTTATTTTGGGGGGCAGATTAGAAAAAAACTGTAGGAAATAAAGAAAACGGAGCCGAGAGCACAGAGGATGACCTCTGTGACCTCTGTCAAACCACCAGCTCCATCAATGTGAATGAGGAAGAGTCAGTGTATTTCTTTGCCTCTCTCTCTCATCTCTTAAGAACAGTGTTTGAGCTAAAAAACCCACTAATATTCTATGATATTCACAATAACCCACAGGCCATATGTTCCCATAATGGACATCACACTCCTTGCTTGCTGCTGTTTGAACGGCCATAAAAGGGAAATGGAAACCTCTGACAGCACCTTTCTCCTATTAACAGCAAGTAATAGAAGCGGCCATAAACGTGGTCACTCCTTTAATGTCGACCAGACCTGTTTTATTTGGCATCAGCGGAGCGGCGGTCTGATTCAGAAAGCTAACGGCCTCCTCCTCGGCCCGGAGGGAACATGTGTATGAGAGTGGATGTCTTACGCTCTTGGAAGGTGGTGAAGAGGATGCGGAAGCGGCTCTTGCGGCTGGCCTCGTCGGCCCACATGCGGACGACGCCCAGCGTGGAGACCAGCATGATGTCGTTGGCCACCGTGGAGCAGAACTTGCTCTTCAGGTCCTCCACCGAGCTGAGACGGGAGATAACACGGGTTTATCAGCGAGCATCACTGAGCTCCAGATCTCCATAATCCATATGAGTTAGTCCTAACAGTCGCGCTTGTTCAAATTAATCTACGGCCCGTTATCGTGTGATTACATCTCCATATCTCAAGATAACAGTATGTTGGGGAGCTTGAATCCCTTTTTCTTTTAAAGTGTATTGTAGTTAATGATTCAATTACTTCCTTATCTCAAGATGTTAAATGTTGTTTTCTTTGATCGTGTTATTAATATCTCATGATACTGAGATAAAAAGAAGTTACAGTTGGGTATAATATAGCTGTCTGGCTGCTTTATTATTAAAAGAATAGTTTGCAGACAGTTAGCTTAGCTTAGCATAAGCACTAGAAACAGGAGGAAACAGCCAGTCTGCTGACTAATGTTATAACTTGTTAGTTTAATCCGTAAACAAACGTGTAAATAAAAGCATCTTGTGGTTTAAGTGGGTTTATATGACTATTTCTTGGCTGCAGTGACTTCCTGGAGTTTACACTGGTTGCCTAGCAACCTCATGGTGATGAAAAGACCCCCTATATCCAGTCTTTGTCTGGCTACATACAGTATCTACTACAAAGAAATGAGAGTGGTATCAATATTTTTATGCTACAAGAGAAGCATAATAACAATAAGCATATTTTTATATCATCATAGTTTTTGGACTATTCCTTTAATTGAATCTGCTACAATATGATTTATCAATGATCTTTGAGCCTCCAGTTCTCAGTGTGCTAATCATAAAGTCATACAGGGTTAATTGGACACGGAGACACTCGGGCACGAGGAACCGTATCTATTAATTTCTTCTCACGACATAATTAAATATTTAAATCGTCACAAGAAAAAAAAAATCATTGTCATCTCAAGATGCGGAGATGATTAAGTCACGATCACAAGAAAAACGCTTTAAAATGAAATGAAATTCACGATGAGACGGTGAAGACGTCCTACCTGCCGCCGTCGTACACCGCCACGAAGTTGCGCTTGCATTCGTTGGAGTTGGCCATCTCGTAGTCGAGGAAACGCAGGTAGATCTGCAGAGAGGAGGGAGAACGGGACGTTTAGAAGACAGAGGGAAGATTTCAAACAGCCTGCATCGTCCCTCGTTCTCCCGGAGCCTGATGCAGCAGCTCTGTAATGAAATTAGACCGACGGACTGCAGCTTGTACAAAGTCATTACATGTGCATATGAAATGAGGAATCAGAGAGTCTATTAGCTTTGGACTCATTATCCCATATCTGTTGAGATAAGGGCGTTACACACAACCAACAACCTTGTTAAACTTTAACGAGACCTTGGACGTTTTGCCACGAGGCTCCGGGATGTTGGCGAGAGGAAAATGTCATCCTTTTTTAGACCCACGCTCTTCAAACATGAACAGTAGAACCAAAGATTTATGGACTACTTTATCGCCCGTGTTGAGTGAAACATCCACCTTGCTTCCCACCTTGACTCTTCACAACAGCCAGGTGAGACGGACCCTTAATGCCTCCACGTTATCATCCGTCACTCATTCATCAGGCCCACAAATGGCCGCCCAATCACAGCCGGTGGTTCTGGTCGGCCGGGCAACGGCGCCCGGCGTGATTACGGGTTAATGAGCGGACCGCTACCCGAACTGTGACAAGAGGAATGGGAAGAACGGAAAAGCCACGGATAATAGACCATGGGATGTCAACTCGGCTTCAACGACATGACGAGTGAAATGGAACGCCCCCCCCTTGGATTTTATATCCATGTCAATAATCTTCCATCTAATAAAAACGTGTCATATTCAGCCACTCGGGCCTTTTGTCACAAGAATGGGGGCGTTTTGTTGTTTCCAATGCTGCGACACCCGGAGATAATGGAATAAATAAAATACGGCTCGGGCGTCACGGCTGACGATGGATGTTTATGAGCATGTATATATATATTAGAGTATTTGCCTGTTCTAAAATGAATAGCTTAATCCCTGCAGGAAGATGCTCTGTTTCCTAGTTGGAGTCTCTCCAATATTGCATGAATCTCCAGCACGGTGTCTTTTAAATCCAAATATTAAGCTGATGGGTATAAATTTGCGGTTTCTGGACAGGGTGGGTGAACACGGAGAGACCTCGTGATCAGGTCAGGGATCTGAGAGGAATGTCACTTTTCAGAATTATGAGGATTTATTTTTTTACAACTGACAGCGATAACTTCCACGATGAAACAGTAAAGGCAAAAAATGACTTGTTCCGGGTGAATGATGTTTAAAAGGTGGCTTGGTGCCACGCGGCGCGTTGCCAAAGAAGTCTGTTTTTTATGTGTTATTGTTGAGGTTATAGTCAAGGTTAAGGTTGGAGAGGCCAGTAATGGTGCACAAGTACCCATAAGCGTGTTAATTGGGTCGCTTGGCCCGCATTATTCCATCGTCAGCTCGTCGCAGCCAAATTAGACACGAGGTTTGTCACCCGCAGCACCGAGGGCCGTTAATGCAGCCGCCTGTAACCAATAACAGCTGATTCAATCAGCGGAGACTAATTACAAAGAGAAAAACATCGGGGATCAACTTTTTCTGGAGACTTTATCTGGAGGCAACGGCTGATCAAAGAGACAAACCCCGGGTCCCCTACCGGGGTCTACCACACCAGACAGGACCCGGGTCTACCACACCAGTCAGAACCCCAGGTGCTACCGGTGGTAATCAGAGCAGTCGGGTTGAAACCCTCAAACTGGGTCCGTGGCTCCAGCAGAGTCGAGGATCCACATCCCAGATCTCAGAATCCCCCACTCACCAAAAGGTACCTAAATGTTGTAAGAAGAGGTTTTTCGACCACTCCTGTTGCTGAACTGCCTCTAACTGGCCGATGATGAAGAAAAATCAGACTGCAGATGGCATCACAAAAGCCGAATGACAGCAATGGATATGCAGCCAGATACAATCATCAATTTGTAAGGCGAGAGATTGGCTCCGTCGGGAATACAGGCCTCCTCCGCATCGATCCTGTAGCGCCCAATAACGACGCCGAATCCATCACCGGCCGGATAATATGTTCTCATTTGGGCTAAAAAGGGGCGTACGTGCTTGTTCATTACAGTCCCAATGAATGTCCATATTTCGGCCATTATCTCCATGAAAAAAGGGGACGCAGGTGTCCAATCCAAAAAACAGACAAGACTCAAATTATAGTCCGTTAGTGAAAATATTCCTGTAGGACTAACGTCTGAATCCGGACTGCTGCTGTCAGAAACAGAGGTACCCAGAAGCAGAAATGATAGTATAAGCATGTCGGTATAATTGTTTTTTGTTTTTATGGTTGTTTCTGCAACGATCGATCCATAGGGAGGAATTAAAATGACACACGTCGTTGTAAAGCAATCACATTATGGCGTTAAAACTTGGTGCAGTGCTGTCACTTCTGGCAACAACACATGGTCGTTATTGCTTACTTTGCAGGTATATCTCCCCCCCGTCTTTACCTCCCATCTGCCATCTCTCCCCCTAAACTTCCTCCCTTATACATTTAGGTCTTTAATAAAATGCATTATTAAGCGTATCATCCCCCCTCCACATTCTCCCCATTCCCATTCTCTCCGGAGCGCTCCGGTGCAGTCTAATTAGAGCCTCCGGTATAGGATGTCATTATCTCTCCGCTGTTTCTGGCACACTGGGTACAGTGCAGCACTGTATCAGCAGAGTGGAATGAAAGCACACATCCCCCTGCATCCGTTTTTTCTCTGCAGTCACATGTGTGTTTTCTTAACAAAGACAGTACGGCTTTCATAGATTTCATGTGTAATTGAGTGCGAGCGCTGGCGGCGGCGGCGGCGGATGTCGGGGAGCTTTTCAGGACCAGAAGACAGATCTGCGCTTAAAAGTCTTATTTGCCGCCTTGTCCATCAGTGCCAATGACTGTCAGCCTTTGGGCCCGACTCGCCTTGTGAGACTCTTCCTGCAGGGCGAGATATGACACTGATTCAGACCGAGGAAAATACATCGTACTGCCAGGCTCCATCACTCTGGTGGGTCTTAAACGCACGTACACGGACGTTAGTCTAAAAGACGGATGCATGGATGCACCATAGGAAAAAAGACCCCAAAAAAGTTTAAAAAGTGGCAAATTTCATTACGATACTAAAAAGCGGAATTTAACTTCCACATGAATACGCATTTATTTTATAACACTTGTCATAGCTGATACATAAACAAGTTGCTTGGTTCTACTAACACCGGATGTTTGCCGTTGCTATGACAACAAGTGAAAGCTACCACTAGTATCTTAGCCCAACCGCCCCGATCAATAAACATAAGATGACAGTTT
>NC_139929.1:1885958-1988458 GCF_963514095.1 Eutrigla gurnardus | reverse complement strand
AATTAAGGGGCCCCATTTAATCAGAATTATCTTTCTTTTGCGTACAAACTTTGATGTTTCAAAGGGTTTCATTTATTTAATATGTAGAAGAAAAACAATCTCCACACATGGTTGGGTGGCCAGGGGGCCCCAAGCAGCCGCTTAGTTCGCCGATGCTTGGGCCGGCCCTGTGTGATTGGTCCTCTCTGATCCAGACTGCGAGCGCTGGCGGAGCTCCGAGTGGAAAATGAGTTCTGATTGCACAGCGTGAAGCACCTTTGCCCAAATGTCACCGTTGCTTTGTCTGCACGGCCTCATTTCCATGTCTAGACACGCGTCGGAGCTGCAGTGTGGATACGGCCCTGTATAATGTATACTATACCTGGCAACGCTCCACGCTACCTGGTGACAGAAGTTCCTTTTTGTAGTTTGAGTTTGAGGACACGCTGCATAAAAAGCTTTCATCAAAGAGGAGAGATTTCAGCAGCGCTCTAATCATGGATTCAGAGGAGGTGAACCTCCACTTATACGGTGGGAAGATAGCAGATCTAGCTCTCTCTCTCTCTCTCTCTCTCTCTCTCTCTCTCAAAGAAAAAAAAACAGGAAACAGTGAAACATTCAGAAGAGCTGCTCACTACAGCTCCCTCCCGATTAATCAACTGAGGCTCAAATGATGCGACTTATAAAAAGCTTTTATTCTTTTAAAAGTGGCTGCTCTGTATGACGGAGAATCAGGGACACTGTAGGAAAAAAACAGAGCCGAGAGACAGGGGGAAATATTCAGGGAAAAAGAGCGGCAATTTGTGAGTTTATAACGATGCTAACAACCAGCATGTATGCTAGCTAACGCCCCATGAATGTACGTTAATTTATTTTACTAATGAATCCATCACAAAGTGTGACAACGCCTCGTTAAGGTCCTTAGTGATGATGTTGATGTTTATTGTGGGTTTTATTTATACGAGGACAAACTGTCATCTACTGTATATATATATATATATATATATATATATGTAATGTGAATATAACGTGCAGATGTGAGTGTGGAGTCAATCTACTCGTCTAACTCTCAGCAAGAAGTGAAAAAAAATCCAAACTGTTCGTCGGTCGGGAACGATGAGAAACTCAAAGTGGAAGACAGTTAATGAAACGGTGACCTTCAGGTCATCTGTGCTGGAGATTTATTATTGGGCTTCGGCATCACTTAACCTCAGCGCCATCACAAGGCCGAGTAACCTCACACACACACACACACACACACACACACACACACACACACACACACACACACACACACACACACACACACACACACACACACACACACACACACACACACACACACACACACACACACACACACACTCTTTGCATGGCAACAAAAGGTCCCGCTAAGAGGCTGCCGTGCCTATAAATGCCTCCCCGTGCGACCTTTGACCTTTTTAAGACTTAGTATGGTTCCTGAATTTCAATCAGGCGAGTTCCTTCTTCCCCTCCGTCATCGATCAATCACCCCCCGGCTGCCCTCCTTGATTAATCGTTTCAATCAATTACAGGGATTGATAAAATGATTGATGAACTACATAAAGTATACGTGTCCTCTCTGCTCCGCATGGCGTGAATTAACCTTGTTACGCCTCCGCCTCGGTCACAAATACGTAGTATTTGATTACAGGGGGGTGGAGGGGGGGGGCGTTCTCTGTTGCCACGGTGAATAATAAAATACAGTAATAACACACAGACATTTCAGGGTAGAGATATGTGCTGACTGTGGAAAACATCCTGTTATTGTATTCAGCTGCTCCACTCAGCTCAATTCAACATTCCTAACAGCAGATATGTCATTACCTGATGATTTTCATGTGCTTTAATACTTTTATCCGACTGTAGCATGAGAAAGAAATATGGGAACGTAAGTGGTCGGCTTCTGACTAATTCAGAGGATTGATATTTCTGTTAAATTTATTTCTGTTGATGTGATCAAATCAGTGATTTAAGTGGAGAGGACGACTGTAGTCCGAGGACATTCTTTAATAAACTACATTTCCCAGTTGTGGATTATTCCCCACGTGTTAATAATAACAGGGTCCTAACGAAGTGAGCTTCTAATTTAGAGCTCATTTTCTCAAGTGACAGTAATAAACATGCTGGTAATGAGGACCAGTCAGCTGATATTCATCAGAACAATCGATACAAAGGCATCACTGAAAGTAACTGATTCTGAAGTGAAGCTGAAAATAGTGCAGAGTAAACGCTGACTTTTAAAAGTGGGCGGGTCCAAAGTAATGATTTTAAAAAGTGGGTGGGACTTATTCATAATAATAATAATACATTTATTTATAAAGCACTTTCCATCAAAGTCCTGTACAACGAGAAGAATATACGAGTAAAACCGGGTCAATTAAAACAATAAATATATAGCAAAGTTCTGTAAAAACGAGATCATCCAGAAAAAACATAATAATAAAAAGAAAATAAAGAAAAATGAAAAGAAATATTACGTCCTGTGCTGTGAGAGCAATTTTGCCATCAAAGTCAAGAAAGATGATTCAAATTTGATTCAAATTCAAATTTGCTCATCACTCTGCTTCGCTAGCCGAGCAGCGACTGTGATTCAACATTTTTCATTTCTGGAAATTGTGAAACGAACAAAATAGTGCCGAGTCGGCTCCGATGAGCTTTGTGTTGTGAGGAAGACGCCCTTCGCTGAGGAAGCACACGTCTGTCTCGTAATGGTACGATCCACAGTCCCAGCAGCGTCGAGTCGCTCTTCATAATAAAGACAACCATGTTTTATTAATGAGACGATATGTTTTCATATGGAAGTGGACATCAGGCTCCACCGCGGCCCTCAGGGGCCAATACACGATAAACAGCGTCTGAATGAGGCTCATGGTTATCAGTGTGTGGCTGCAGTCCAGGAGCCACACACACACACACACACACACACACACACACACACACACACACACACACACACACACACACACACACACACACACACACACACACACACACACACAAACTCTATTTCCCAGAGGCCCCGTTTCCTCTCAGCTGCTCCGCGGCGACATTTAAACAAGCATCTGATTCATAACGGCTAATGGAGGCTAAATCACAGCGGGCAGAGCTGAGTGGACGGAGTCGGAGAGACAGACAGGTGGAGAGACAGACAGGTGAAGAGATGGACAGGTGGAGAGACAGACAGGTGAGTGGTTTTGATCTAGTGAGTAACTTAGCGTTTAACTCCCAGAAAAAACCTGCGTTAGCCTATATACAAATCAAAAAACGCCGCCTGAGCAAACAAAAAGATTCCTCATATTATGGAAAAAAACAAACTCTTTTCCATCCAAAGATGGTTCATTTTGTAAAACAAACTAAATTACTTTCAAGAAATCTTAAGAGGTAAAAAAGAAATACCAATGTATGGTTTGTGTTAATTGTAAAAAAAGGAAAAATAACTATTCTTTTCTCTCTTTGTTGATGAAAAGATGAGCCGTAGAGCTAACACCCGGACCGGCCGGGGCTTTGTTGACCCTGCGGATGACGGGCCACGACTACACAGGAGAGGGGGGAGGGGGGGCACGGGATCTGCCGGCCGCTGATAGGATTCACCACACCCTGGGTGTCATGGCCAGGCGAGCTGGGTCCGTGCCCCGGACGGCGATTACCCCCCACCCCCACCCTGCTGTAATGACCTCGTCTGCAGAGAACCAAAGAATGCATGAATTACATTTTCTCCCTCTCTTTCACGTCCACAACGCTCGCCCTTGACCTGCATCCATCACAGCAGACATGACGACGCTCTGAATGCAAAACAGGAAAAGATGCTGCTCACCTCCATCCAAACCATCAATGGCTCAACTGCCCTTGAGCAAGGCACTTAACCCTCAGATACCTCCCATCGCCTGTATCTACATGAAACATAAGAGATGGTGTGTGTCGGAGGTCGGAGGTCGGCGTTTCAGATAGATTACAAGGAACGGTGTGATCTCTCCACCCAGAACCGATGATACATTATTGATCGGCGTGAGGGAAGCACAGATGGATTCATTACATAAAAACATCCTTCAACGCTCAAATGCATCCGTGCTGCTGCATTTAAAGAGTCATCAGCTTTCTTTCACCTTTTAGTTTCACAGTATTAATACAAATCAGAAACCACAGTCAGATTTCATTGGTGATGTCAGAGTTATGTAGGATGGGGTCGTGATAGTTGTCAACCGTCAGATTGAAATCGTTGATTCGTTTTTTCCGAATTTCTGACTCGTGAGGATCAAAGTGATATAAGTAGATGAATTGGTTTAATCATGTCGTTACCGGGGGTAACCAAGAGATCCCCCACCCCCCTGTCTGTCTGTCACAGGTGTTGCTATGGTTACAAACACTCAAGCTGCAGATCGGGCTGAGGAGTTAATTTAAGATATCGAAACAAACCTATTTGACGGGTTAAATAATAAATAACTAGATAAATACATTCCATAATAAAATGGCCGTCCTTTCTCACCTGATTTGTTGCCTCATTGAATTCATTCTAAAATCTACGTCTTTAATTGTGTTCATTTACTCCCGTAATTAGTTTTGATTTCATCGACTCAAATGTCAACTCTCGTCTCCAGCCCATCGAGCATAGTGGCATTTCAGGAGGAAACCTCTTATTCCTTAATTAATCTGCTCATCCGTCCATTAATCCATCGACACACACACACACACACACACACACACACACACACACACACACACACACACACACATGTATGTGTGTGTGTGTGTGTGTGTGCTCGCCTTCCTTCCTCCCAGAATACATCTGGATAACAACGACAAGGACACAAAGCAACGTTATCTAACAATGAACCCCATCACTGTAAATGTAAATGTGTTGTTTTAACCATCTTACTGTCCATTAGATGTTGTGCGGTCTAATTTTCCATGACTGCTGTTTTCATTGGCCAAAAAACATGGCGAACGATCTCGCTCGTTAAGAGATCTTGAAATCCCAGCAGATGTTTGGGAATCGTCGTCATCTGGGCTGCTGGTGTCGTATCTGTCAGACAATTTGATAGATTTAACAATGGGCTTTGGTGCTTTAGAATATTTGCAGCTGTGTGCACAAAGCTTGTATTTTATGAAGTTGACGTTAGAAGTTCTGCCACGACAACAACGCACCCAAAACATCCAGCGCTCGAAGTAAATTTGCATTGTGGGTAACGGGGCCGCCAGAAAAAAAGACAATATTTCTGCTTCTGCTGCATCGATTTTGACGCCACGACGATCAGAGAAATGCTGTCTTAAAACCGTAGATTACACTCTGGCGGTCTTCACTCCGGCGGCTAAATGACTCTGCAGCTCCGTCGATGCACGTTTTGTTTTTCAGCGAGACTTTAATGTGTGCGAGAGCCTCATTCCTGATGGAGCGTTGAGCTGTCCCCGGGCATCACAGGTGTTTCTAAGTGACAGACACATTCCATCCAGGTTCCATTTGGGCAACCGAGCAATAAATCAACACAACATCGCCACTCCGCCACGAGAGAGAGAGAGAGGGAGAGAGGATGAAATCAAAGGGACAGAGTGAAGACAGTTCTGCTGATCTGCAAACAAATGTACCCGCCAGAAAAAAAAGGTAATTTGAGCGTCTGATTGCTTTCTCCAGATAGTGTTTCATTCATTTCTCTGTCATGGAATTATGAGAGGTATCAGACTCCTGTTTCAATTTCCAACGCTGTTCTGCATCTGTTCCCAGAGGGGGGGGGGGGGGGCGATGGCCAATGCAAACAGGAGTGGATTTAAAGGGGAGGAAGGCAGAACTAATGTGTTTGCCGGTTACGCCGACGTGGTTTAAGATTAACGTGATTTCAAGGTGAATTTGACTGAATCGGTGAGCAGAACGAGAATAAAAATCTACTACAGCATATGAGGGCAAATGTAGGGGAAAAAAAGAACCGAGAGAGGGGGCATGGTCAGAGAAAAATGTGTGAGATTATAAAGTTGCAAATTTACGAGAAAAAACGTATCTATTGCTCTGTTTAAAATAGCTTTGTCAAATACGGTCAAGCACTTTCTTAATCATGAAAATTTGCCACTTTATTCCTCGTAAATTTGCTCCTTTTTTGCGTAAATTTGCGATATTTTAGAATCTCATAAATTCGCTACTTTTCCCCCTGAATTTTGCCCCGTCTCTCAACTGCGTTTTTAGGGGGTTTAGACCTAAAATGGCCCCAGTATGCCGTCGTAGAAATCTGTGGTTGTGGAGAGGGATGAGAAAGACGAGCAGAGAGAGCGATTAAGAAACAGAAAGATGCATCAGGCTTCTTCTACCCTCACCAAAGTGACAAGTGAAAGCCGCATTAACAATATTACACCCACAGTCGACCGTGTTGCACAGCAGGAGCTCTGGAAGTGAAGTGGTCATTACATCACAGGAAGTTCTGGTACAAACAGAAAACCACAGCTGTCCGCCGTGCCGTATCCCACATTCATGTTCCCTTTGAGAGCAGAATCCCGACAACACATACACCAACTTTCAATATCTCTATCTGTAAACCAGGCCGGCAGACACACTTTGAAAACAAATCTGAGAGCGATTTGAACATCGAGCACTAGAGAAAACAACAAATACCAACATTTCTTTGAGAGACGCCTCTAAACCTGCAACAGCTGGACGTCCAACGTTAACTCTCTTCCAGCTCTACTTTGCTCTCATGTCACGGATCCCATCGCTGTACGTCACTCTATATGGGGCTAACATCTTGTGTGCATCCTCCAGCTTCTTCCCACATCTTTAGATGTTAACCTGTGTGGAAGAAAACTCCCCAGGTCCACTTCTGTGGCTGATGAGGTTTAATCACTGACTTCAACTTCCTGAGAAGTCCTGAGAAGGAGTCGGTCCAGGAAGGGAGAAAGACCAAAAGGTCTTCTTATCAGGATAACAAAAGTGAACCACAATCAAATCGGAGCAGCAGGACGTTTGATGAAGAGAAAGGAATATTAGGATGAGATTAAAATAAAACGTGGGGTAACACATTTTCTTCTACACCTGCAACAAGACTTTCCTCCCCGGAAACATGTCACATCTTACAACTAAATAACCGCCACACTGTCTTCACACACCTCGGCCAACTGCTGCTTTCAGTCGTCGCCAAGGAGACGCAGCCTCTCCGACCACATCAACACTCGGTAATCAGGTCAGGTGAGCGCGTCACGAGGCGAAGATGATGCTGCCAGACCCCCCCGTCATGCACAAACCCACCAGCTTGCCTCCTTTGACTCTGACCACCGTCTCTGCGGAGATACAAATGGACTGAACCAGAATGATTCAGTACCTGTATCAGGTCTGACTGAGTCCTCTCCACTGGGCCCAGAGGATAATCCTGCAGGACTGGTGTGTCTCTCCTATTGAAACCAGCAGCTGCATGGGGGACACATGAGTCCAATTTTTGACCCTCAAACTGAACCGGATTAAATTTCTCTTTTATTTACATAATCCTTTGTTCGTGACAATAAAAGCAGGTTTGATCAGTTTGAATTGGATTTTGTTGGATTCATTTCCTCCCCACTAAATCATAAGCTCATAATAAAAGTTATATACCGCACTCATTGTCCTTTCTTGCTCTTACCTCTCTCTCTCTCTCTCTCTCTCTCTCTCTCTCTCTCTCTCTGTGTGTGTGTATATATATATATATATATATATATATATATATATATATATATATATATATATGCATCTCCAAAAATGCTAAATTTAGCCAACCAATCCTGTGCATTTTGGGCCATAACAGGCCAGAACATATTTACGCTAGTCAGCAAATTATTTCTCTGGAGAGAGAGACAGAGAGAGAGAGAGAGACAGTGAGAGTGACTGGCAGTGAAACCGCCGACTCTGGCTTCACATCAACTGGAACTCTCGCTCCACCGGATGTTATTTGGAGAAAATAAAAAATTCACTTTGCGTTCGTCAAAGATCGTGTCAAATGTTACATTGAATAAGTAAATTGCATGAAATGTGAGTGATCAGCCACGGTGGCTGAAACATAATGACGGGGGGTCGAGTGCTTTTCCTCGCAGCGTGGCGTATCGTCAAGTCATGGCCATTACGTCCAAATAAGGAAATGCAATCGTCAGAGAAAGAGATAGAGAAGGGGAAGGTAGGAACATACTAATAGAAATAAAACTTCCATCTGCACACTCGCGTTAACGCCTGCAGGTTTTTTAGGGTCCAACAAGTCCCAGCAGGGACGATGGGAAGGTGCTGGACTTCATTTCCACAACCATTTGGGAACAATGAAACGGCTGAAATGGAATAGGAGGTGCTTTAGAAGTACATACCCTGAAGTATTTTAGTCATTTCAATCTTGTAATGTATTTCTTTTAATAGATAATGTTATTAAAAGTCTTCTAAAATGAGTAGATCATCACATTTTTGGTGCAAGAAAAAGTAAGTAACCTATATCCCCTCACTGAGGTATCGCATGTTCTTGTAGGATGCATTCATCATATGAGAAATCCACTTGAGATAAATACATACATATAGGAAACGAAGAAGCACCTGCAGAAGTCTCTCCTATTTCAATAATGCTCTCTCAACTCTTGCTTCATCCAGCCAAGATGAAAATCCTGCAGGTGTTCCTCCGAGGAGAGAAAATGAAACGCAGAGGGAGGAAAGAGTCTTCCAGCACAGCTGCTGCCGAGTCTAAAAAGAAAAGCTGAGTAAAGCATATTCACCACCTGAACTCACAGCGGATCACAGCAGGTCAGAATGTTGGAGTGTCAAGTCCTGCCTCGCTCTGATCCGGGTCTAAAAGCTCAGCACTTCTACAGCCGCGGTTCTACATCCTGGGTATCGATGGCAACCAGTAATCTATAACACAGCGCTGATGTCTTCCTGTGTGACCACCAATGCAAACGTCTGGGGTTTCATGCACGCTGGGGATTTGTGTTTCATTTGTAAGTTTATGGAAATGAAACATTTAGTCTCTCAAATGAATACTTGGACCAACATTGCGTTGTCTTGCAGGGAGTTAAAAGAGAAGTTTTCTATCCATTAAATGTGAAACAAACAGCAGCTAAGCATCGCATAAAGACCTCCAGACGGAGCCGGGCTCGCCGTTTTCAGACTTCCTGCTGAGCTCCCCAGCTGCTGGCTGCTAGCCCCACACTGGCTGTACAGACAAGAAAGTGAACCCCCCCACCCCCCCAAAAAAGTCCTTTAAATCAACGTCCTCACTGGAGAACAGATGTCAAGATTTATCCACTACAACAAATCTATCCACTTTCTCACACAAGACACAAATAGGCTTCCTCCCATAAATATACACCTCGGCTCGCTGCAGTGACACCTGATTAACTCCCTGTTGGCACGGCAACAAACATCCGGCCAGTGATGGACTATCAACTGAAAACCATCGCCATCGCGCTACGGAGGTGGATCTGTACTCGTCCGTGTGATGTCACCGCATCTAAAACATTTGCATGCATCGACTTCCAGATGTTCCAGTCGGTCGTCCGTCACTTTCATGACTGTTCTGACACGTTCCCATATGGACGCGTCTTCGATGACGAGGTCTTCCCATTCGTCGGCGAAGGCCAACCGAAACGCCTCCTGTACCGTCTGGAGCGCTGCCAGCGCCGCCAGCTGATTGACTACGCAGCCGCATCTGTTTCGGCGTCATCTGATGAGCTCTCACACCAATAACCCAACAGCAAAGCGGCGATCTAAAGAGCGTAGTGCCGGTGGTTTATGCAGGGAAAGCCATAATGAAGAGCTCTATAATCCCGGAGGTTTAAGGTCGTGCGTCTGCATGAATTCCAGTCAAGGACTTGATTCCAGCTCGGAATGCACTGTTCTGATGCTGACCTGACGCTCTGACCTCCGTGTAGAGGAGGAGGACGAACAAAAGGGTGAAGCGTTCGTGGAATAAGCAAGTGAGCAATATATTAAAATACTTCTACGACAATAGAGACGTTTCTGCTTCACCATTTAAGCCATTGATTTCTCTTGCTAGATATAATACAGGATCCTCGTGTGGCTGCTTCAAGGGAACATTTTCTCAGGGTTGCTCCATCCACTAGATTCCTAGATCCCCAGAGGATGAACCCTGATGACCTTGGTGATCCCGACCTGTTTTCCAGCGTCTACCATGAAGTTGAGATGTGTGGTTTTGAGTGACGCTCTGAAACAACTATTTGATAGATTGGTATGACATTTGAAATGCACATTTACCCCTTTTCCACCGAGGCATTTTGAGGGCCGGTTCGGAGTCGGTGCCCAATCGCGAACCAGTTCTTCCTGTTTCCACAGACAAAGAGCCGGCTCTCGGCCTGAAAAACTGGTTCCCGAGCGGCCCCAACTCTTTGCTGGGCTGGAACCGGCCCCGGCTTACGTTAGGGGCTGGGGGCGGGGTTAACGCTCGAGGCAACGGGGGAAAATACGCCACTGCGGAGTTTTACTAACGTTACTGTTCCCGGTAAGTTTCACTTTTAAAATGTTTCACCTCGTTGCAAACCAACGACACATTTCTGTTTAGTTTACCAAGCTAGTGATTACGTTCGTAACAGCAGCAACTAGTGGCTTTGCTTCCTCGGGTAATGTAAGCTGACCGGCTAGCTAGCCAGCTAGCGTGATATTGCTAATAACAACGTTAGCATGCCACTTTCTGACTGCCGTTGGCTCACTAAACGTTACCAACTACCAACGTCACTTAACATCTGTGTTCACAGCGTCGTGGACACGTTTATGATTAAACCGCTGTTCTCTGGTTTGTGTTTGTAGAGCTGTCGGACATCGGCGATATTGAACGGAGGTCCAACCTGCAGACTAAACATCAAACACTCTGATCTATTGATCACACACTGTTCTACACTTTAAAATGTTGTGATTTTAGTATTTTGTATATTTTATTGTTATTGTATTATTTGCCAAAATAAACACTTTTTCTGAAGAGACATGTCTGCTATGCTTGAAATTAACGCTGCGGGGAAACCTCAGACGTATACAGTGACGTAATGACGTGGATCTCTGGGCTCTCTAGCCGGTGGAAACGCAAACAGGTTCTCGGACGGTTCGCAAGTTGAACCAACTGCGAACCAGCACGGCACCGGCCCGGCTCTTGAACTAGGTTTGCGTTGGTGGAAAAGGGGTAATTGATGCCCCACCCCCCCCATCATGTTGGAATAACTTTTGCAACCCCTTTACTCTTAACGAATGCAATCTTCTGGTGAAAATGTGCATTACTTTAATATTTTGATGGATTAATTCCTGCAAATCTGACGACGTGCCCATGAGCTTCAGCAAATTCAACCATGCTGACAAGCTTAAATAAGACAGTGAACATGGCAAACACTCGGCTGGACACCAGCATGTTAGCATGTTATCGGGACGATGTTAGCATTCGGCTAGCGTTAGCCTCGTAGCCTCCTCCTAGCCTCACAGAGCCAGGCTGCAAACTTGGTACAAATGGGTGGAAAGCAGTGGTTTGTGTGGGAGTCTGGTGACAGCAAATATCCACTATAATCTCCACTGTGACTTCAGGAGGTATCCACCCCCCCCTACAATCTACAACCCGTCAGCACCTCAGGGCTCACCGTGAGTCTGCCCTTGAGGGTAAATCTATATGTGTCCCTTGTGCTTAGGATGTCCATGAAACGTAGCGACCCCGAGGCCGGACAGCAGGAAAGCTCTAATAACTGATTTGTTGCTTTTGGACTGTATTCATATCCTGCTTCTTCTTCTTCTTCTTTTTTTATCCAACCAACTCCTCAGAATCCATCTATTTTCCAATTCAACTGTCAGCTACTGCACTCAACCCCCATCACCTCACAAGAAATATCCTTTTCTTTTATTTTCTTTTACGGATAACAAGGTGGAGAACTGTTGCCGTGGTAATCAATACAGCAATAAGATGTTTTTTTACTAAAGCCTATACTGTGTGTAAAACAGGTGAACAACTGTTGGATTGTATGGTGTTCTTTAGACATTCTGAATTTCTTTAAGCAACTATCAGGCACAAAAAACACATTATTTATCACTCATACATAAACGTTTGGTTGATTTAATCTGGAAAACGATAAAAATGCAGATCCTACAGGCTTTTAATGTTACCCTTCTACAACACTGTACCAATGCTCGCCTGGACCACTTTATATCCTAAACCATATCCATTCAGGAGAAAACAACAACATAATCATTTGGATGAGGTAATGATAATCTGGAGATTCAGAGCTAAAATCGCCAGTATTTCCTCTATATTGCTCAATCCGATTGTATCAGGCGACTCGGCAAGTGACGGTTTCTTTCTCGCAAATTTATGACAGAAAATATAAAGTTATATTGTAAAAAGTGTGACTTTAGAGTTTGTTCTCAGAATATTGCAGTAATAATGCGTCGTATACACCTGACCTCTAACAAGCCTGTCTTGTCCTGTTTGTGTGTGTGTGTGTGTGTGTGTGTGTGTGTGTGTGTGTGTGTGTGTGTGTGTGTGTGTGTGAGAGAAGCTGTCAACATGCCATCCTCTCTCTCTCCCCCGTCCTGTCAAACTCCCCCTGCCTGTGCTTTCTGTCCCCTGGTGCAGAACAGAGAGGGGTGAGGAAAGCCTCCCCCCCTCCCCCCTCCTTCATCTCGCAGCCTTTTTGCTCATCACTCTCGAGTCGGAGACGTCAAACAGGCCGTCACTGAACCGTGCCGTCCTCCAATCAAAGTCCAGCGTCGGACAGAAACCCGGTCTTGGTGGCTGTCTAACATCCCAGAGACCGCATGCTGGACTGACATGAGTCCGGGTCCGTGGTCTCTGTGCTACCCGCCTGTCGTCCTGAGGGTCTGAGGTCACGAGCCTCGGACTCGTGAGAGTGACGACAGAGAAACAGAGACACCAGACTCGCACCCTGAGGTGTGCCTGGCGTCACTTTGAATCAGGGATGTTGACCATCGCCTTGTTAGTGATGTGGCAACCAACCAGGACCAACGTGACTTCTTCTTCTTCTTCCTCCTCTTCTTCGACTGGCTCTACTCCCTGTGTGTGTTTCTACTGCAGGGTGTGTGTGTTTGCGTCAGTGCATGAATGTTTGTGAATGGTTACATTTAGAACAGTTGAGTTATTTGACAAAAAGATGGCATTTTTTTGTTGTATTTAACTTTGTTATATCTTATTTTACTATATTAAGTCACTTTCTTTGATGAATAAAAATGAAAGACAAATTAATTTGGGGAAAAAATTTAATTAAATGGACATCATTGGGCCCTAAAATGATTTTAAAGAGGATGATTAATTTGCATGAAAGAATTGTAAAAGAAAAAGTATAATTTGTTGAGATAATTAGATTTTAAACACATTTAAAGAAGAAACTCTCTTTTGAAAGTGACTATTAGAGTTTGAAGGAGTTAAAACCTCATTTATAAGCAGTGATGCCCCCCCAATAACACCCACAGCTTTAAGGGAGGATCAGGCCTACTTGGCAGCGGGTCTCTCGGCTGCCACCAGCACAATAAGAACAGGAAGCTAGCCAAGCGCTAGCTCTCAGCACTAGCTGCAGGAGGCTAAGCAGCAGGGAAGCTGCACTGCAACATAGCTTTAGCTTCACGGCTGCCAGATTCCAGCATGAATAAATAAACACGGCGAGATCCGTCCAATCCCCCCCCAGCCCCGAGGCGTTAAACCAGAGGACTTCTGACACCTGCTATGATCATTCATTATCCTTTCCCCACATGCATTATTTCACAGGTTTCAAGTCTAAAATAGTTCCCTCCGTCTCTCCCGGCTTCCAACGAGGACGTGAAATACAAAAAAAAAACACTCGTGCTTGACACAGCGGACGCTGCCAGACGAGGAGATTACTGCTCGTTAAGCCGCTCCGACTACGTTTCCCACAACCGACGTGACTCAACAGGTCACAGGTCACGAAGAAGAAGAAGAAGAAGAAGAAGAAGAAGAACATCACTTTTTAAAATCTCACTTCGCTGCATTAGAGAGCTTTTCTTGCATTACTTTGTAAAGTACAGCGTTGAATATTCATTAGACTTCATTACGGAGCTCCATTTCCTCCAAAAAGCAAATGTAACTTGTTCCCTTCAACAGGTCCAAAGGATTTTAGAGTCGCATGAAATCTTTGTGATATCAATTTGCTCTCAGTGAAAATATTTTCTTTGGATTCACAGTGCTAAAAAACAACTTTCCACTTTCTTTCTTCTATCATGTTCCTATCAATATTCTCTTATATGTTGTATTTTTCTAAATATAACAAAGGAGGATGATGGTATGAATATTTTCACACCTTGAGCTCAACGATTCGATTAGTCGCAAACTGCAACCATTCCGATGATAGATTTTTGTCGTTTACAGTTTTTCTCAATTGTTTACACACAAATACTGGTACTTGAGACACAATGACCACAACATGTAACTCATGCACCAACACCCTGAACTAACTCTGCTAAACTGCAAGCACAATTCCTGCTTTACACTCAAATTGCAGTTTTAAAACACACTTTTTTCAAAACACTACACACAATTCTCTGCATTTGGCACAATTTTCATGAAGAAAATCTCTTGTTTTCACAAGGAACACACTGCCATTCAAAATTCTAAAGTTAATTTCCCTACTATGCACACTGACTCATCACATGGGAAAACACCTGCAACACAGTTTTACAATTCGCAATCAGAGCATTAGCATAAAAGTGAAACAGGTGAGCTCTTCTGTTTTGGAGCAATGGATGCCAACATTGGCAACAGAGGCAGAGGAGTGAGAGTACGAGGAGGAGCCTAGCATGGATTTGCCATGCTAGGCTATATTTCCCCCGCTGCTTGGCCTTCGCTTGCATTGCCTGTGATGTGGATGAGGTGCTGTGGCCAGACCGAAACAGAAGAGAGGATGCGGGATAGTTGTTGTTTTGTTTTTTTTGTAACTGTATACAGTCATTTCTTCTGGTTTTGTATGTAGACCACTGTATATGCAACTTTGTGTTGGTTGGGATGAAAACTATACATTACAGTATTCTTGTGGGAAAAATAAAATATACAAAAACAATATTCTAAAATATTTTACAACACATTTATGTATGTACTGTCTGTAGTGAGTGTAACACTGAACAAAAGAAGGCCAAAGTCATTATGGTAAATGGAGAAGAAGTGTTCATCGTGTTTTACATTGAGCACATCAGTGTTCAACTGGTTCTTATAAATGTCTATTCATATGATGGTTTGTGTGTGTCATTTGAAAACAAAATACCATTTTGAGAAGAAATAACATTGTTTTGAAAGTAAAGTTTCATTTTGCAGGAGAATTGAGGGGTTTTGCCCATTGTGTGTGTGTTTGTTGATTTGTGTGTAGAGTTCTGAGAGTATGAGGCATGCTTTCAGAAAATGTGTGTAAACGATCGAGAAAAACTGTAAGTCATTTATGAATGAAAAACGATTCTCAAACGTGGAGATTTGCTGTTTTTCTCTGTTTTATAATATAGAAAATGTAATATGTTTTATTCTGTTGGTTGGACCAAACACAAGAATCGAAGATCTTCAAAAATGAGATTTTTGACATTTTTGTCATTTTGCAGACACGACAATCAATTTGCTTTATGATAAAACATAATCTACAGACTAATCAATGTTGTAAATAACTGTGAGTTGCGTCTCTAAGTTAGGAAATAATAAAAAAGTTGAAAATAAAATAAAGTTTGGCAATAAAGCAGAAAAAGTGGAAAGTACCTAATAAGGCAAAGACGACGTGAAGCGAGGGGGTCAAAGAGAGACAGGCTTTTTGTAGGAGTAGAAAGAGAATAAGGAAACATCAGACGGTGCAGAGAAATGGTGGAGACGGGAGAGACGGGAGAGACGGGTGAGACGGTTCAGACGGGGGTGAAAGTGAATGAATAGTGATGGAGGACGAACAAAACGGAGAGAGACGGGGAGGAAAAGAGACAAATGTGAAGGACTGGAAGCTGTCTGGAGTCAAGTAAGAGAGGCAGGTGATTAGTAGTGATGACTGTGTGTGTGTGTGTGTGTGTGTGTGTGTGTGTGGGAGAGAGAGAGTGAGAGAGAGAGAGAGAGAGAGAGAGAGAGAGAGAGAGAGAGAGAGAGACAGAGAGAGAGAGGGAGAGAGAAAGAGAGAAAGGGCCACCAGCCAACTGGTCGAGTAGCATCCTGGGAGAAAGAGCATCTGTCTCAGCAAAATGGAGAGAGGAGCAATCAATAACTGCACAGTTAAGGTGTGTGTGTGTGTGTGTGTGTGTGTGTGTGTGTGTGTGTCACTGGTGCATTGGCCCTTAGCAGTGTGTTTACGCTGCATCTCCTGCTGCATTTCCACAGAAACGACCGTGTGAATGATACGTGTTTATTATTATTTATTATTTTAAACAGATAACTATATTTTTATGGGTCAAGCTGCCTGGATCGCCAGGCAGTTTTACTGAGACATTCATGGTCCTCAGCAGCTGAACCCTCTTCATGTTGACCTTTTCTCGTTGTTTCTCCCCTCAACATCTTTTTGGTGAAATATCTTGACGGCTATTGAGATCTGATACAGATATATTCGTGGTGCCCAGAGGATGAATCTAGCTACTGTGGGAATGTTAGCATGTTGATGTTAGCATTTTGTGGATGCAAACTCCTGCACAGATACGAGCTATATTTCCTTTTTCATAATGAGGCATCGTGGACATGCCTATTATTTATTGATTGGTAAACACTTTTCAGAAATGATTGTAATGCACTCGGACATTTAACGATGTCTGCTCCACACGGTCAATACGCCTCTTTATCTCATCTGTAACCTCAGCTTTCACATTATTACAGCCATAGGAAGAGGTGGGGGAGTAATCTCACGGCACAGCGGCAAAACGCCACAATCCATTTCTATACGGTGTCCGGAGCTCCACATGTGGCAGCAGATGATATGTAACTCTATGCAATTCAAAGTGAAGCATGCAAATATCGGTTTTCTGTGGCCAGCGGAGAGAATAAAAATGCAATTCACATAATGGATTTTCATCCCTTCCATGGATTTACTGTGCAGAGCCACACATTTATGTTCCTATATCAGTGCCAGGAAACACACGCACAACATACATTCATGATGGATTAAAGTATGTCCAGCTCTCAAAAACATTAATATGTATATTATATATACACACACACGCTGCATTTCTTCCTCTGTGTAACCTTTGAAGTCTAATAAAAAAAGAAGAAGAAGAGAGAATAACCCTGTTGGTCAGATTCCCTGCAATCAAAAGGACGGTCCGATCCTCTCCATGTGTGTCGGGGGGAATTAAGACCCCTGAATGAGAAATCAAATCACACAGCGTTTTCCTTTTCATCTTCTCTTGGAATCGATCGCACAGCCGTAGAGCATGTTGGATCGGAGCTCACGGCCTCCTCACCATAATCTACCGTCGAGGACGAACGCTGCCTCGAAAGGTACGAAATCCCGGCTTCATCAGAGTCCTATTGACATGCAGGGAAAAGACCTGCATCGGAGTATTTGTCCTGACAAAGCAAACATTTCCCCTCGTCCAATTTAGTCAATTTAGGCCCTTCGCCTGCCCGGGTGTTTGATGGATGTCCAGAGTAGTTTGGCGGCGGAGTGGAGAGAGCCGGCTTTGATGTGCCGGCCTAGACTGTTCGAGTATTCAGCTTGACTTTGATAAACCCCCCATTAGATGTGTTGCTACCTCGCTCTCCCTCCCTCTCTCTCTTTCTTACAAACACACTAAGCCTCGGAGGAACGGGTGTAAGACCCTGTTTACACGTAGGAAAAACACGTCTTTTCACGAGGTTTGGCCTTTCTTTATCACGGAAACACTAATTTCTAAAAACTCCGGGCCAAAGTGGAGATTAGTAAAAACAGGTTTCTGGGTGAAACGGAGTTTTAGTGTGACAGGAAATACTTAAGAGTCATGTGTGCGTCCATGTTTCCCCTTTGACAGGAACAGGAAGTCACTTCTTATTGATTCTGATTGGCCTGCATGGCTTCATCCTCCTCGTTACACTGCCACCTATAGGTTTGGCATATGATGGCGCTCGACAGCATATTTATGCAGTTTCATGTAAATGAAAACTTGGGGGAAATATTAGTTTGTGTAAATACTCGGCTATGTGTAAATGTGGCCTAAAGCGACCAAGTGGACGATGGCAAAAATAAATAAAGTGGAATTTTACTGACAGAAGGAGGAGGCAAATTGGTTGACATGACTCAAAACACACAAAAAACAGTTTTTGTTATATAAGATATAAAGCAATTTCAGATTCCAGTTGCCAAACAAAGATTGAGAGATCTCCATTTCCTTGAATGTGGCTCACGTGAACTTCATTCATAAAAGAATCAAACATTTAGCGGGAGGTCTGATACTCTACGATGCTAACGCCGATGCTAACGCCGATGCTAACGCCATTCACCACTATCTAAATTGAAAAGTGTATTTATACCGACGTGGGGGTCGGGAAGTTAATGGAAGCAGTCATGCATCAATTGAGTTCCATAAAAAAAAATGTCCACTGGAAACGGGTGAGATAACGTCCTTATAAAAGATTTTTCATTTTCTCAAAATTGTCTGGACGGTGTGTGTGTGTTTGTGTGTGTGTGTGTGTGTGTTTGTGTGTGTGTGTGTGTGTGATGGGAGTATTAACAGAGAAGTGTGCTAAAGAGAGTATATCAAATAAAGATCTCACTCCGATGGAAGGAAACGCTGCTCGTTGGTGAGTCGGCTAATCACGCCGGCCAAGTTGCAGCACAGATTGCTCAACGCAGCAACAATAGAATGAAAGGCGTCCGATGACAGAGGTGGGAAAGTGATTAAGATGGAGTTTGCATGTGATGAAACCTGTTGGCACAAAAGACTCATCGGCCTCGTGTAAACTCTTTTTTTTTAGCTTATAATCCCATCTGTTAGTTTAGAGCAGGAAACACTATCGTTTCCCCTCCAGCTGATGAAATCCCTCTCACATTTAATGAAATGAAAAAAAGCCCCCAATCCCAATCAGGATTACACGGAGGACACCCAAAAAGAGATTTTTCACTTGTGTGTTGACAAAACACAAGCTGTGCCAAAAGAATAAATAAAAAATAAATAACACCACGTTTACTGTCGGTGTCAGTTTAGCTCAGTGAAGCAGCGAGAGAGCTCATTCAATTTTAAAAAACACTCTAATAACAACTCAGCGACCGCAGAGGAAGATATGGATTTAACCTCCGAATACAAACTTTATGAGGGTGTAGGGTTTCTAACCTCAGGCTGGGCTGCACATTGGTCAAACGATGGGAAGCCAGTGAGGGATCATGTACTCAGAAATGCACTAGCATCAACATCCCGCTGTACGTACGGCCTCAAACCACTAGAGGCAGCACAGCTTCCACTCGTCTCTTTCAATGCGTCGTTGTCGGAGGCTCCGAGGTTGGATCGTAACTCGCATAGGGGATCCAAATAAGCCAGACCACATGCCCAGGCGGTCTAGGGGATCCAAATCAGCCAGACCACATGCCCAGGCGGTCTAGGGGATCCAAATCAGCCAGACCACGTGCCCGGGTGGTCTAGATCACATAGGACTCAGATCTCAGCTTGCCGAGTTCATTTTATTGTGAAAAAAGGAAGAGAAACGTGTTCATCAGCGAATTAGCAGAGCTTTCTCTTCAATAAAGCAACAATTAAGCGTTTAATTGGAAATGTAGCGTTTATCCAACGTTTCAGGCTCCTTTGATTATTAAATATATGCGATCACTAAGGTGTGGACACTTATTCGGACACAGCGATGCTTAGATTTGACGCATCCAATCACAAAAAATACTAAAGACAAGCGCAGCTAAAGCCCTCGATTCTCCAACTCAGTAAAAACCCTTCAAACAAAGCGTTGCTGTTGTTTGCAGCTTCAACATGACAGCGTCCAGGAACACAGCAGCATCCAATCAGAGGCGAGTATAATCATTTACATTCTCAACTCCAACCAACCTCCAGGCTACTGGAGACAACGGGGAGATCTTCCCTAACAGGCAAACACGCCTCTGCTTTTATTTTCAGCACTAAAAATGCCAGATTTTTTCAAAAGAATATCACCTTTGTTTCAGCTGTTGAGTGGCGAAACCACAGATGTTTGACAAGCGGTGTGGCTAGAGATCCCCTGCTAGCAGCTAAAACCTCACTGAAGAGCCGGAGCCGCCAGCAAATGAATATCTAAGCCCCGCCAAAGCCCCCCCGCTTTCAATTTAGGCGTTTTCACTGAGCTCTTTCTCAAACAAGTTTCCACAAAGCCTTCGCACGATGAAATCGATGGCTCGGACTTCCCTCCCGATCACTCAGTCGCTCCTATGAACACACAATGAGGGGGATTTAAACCCACCGCCATCTCCCACTGCTGATGGGTGACCCCGGGATCCTGGTCCAGGCCCTGGTACCTCGCTCTGTGCCGTGCATTGTGGGGGATTAGTTCACGGATGCGTGATTTCAAACACAGTAAATGCTGCCTTTTGCATGTGGTTTTACATGGAATAAATTACTTTGCAGCAAGCACGTCAAAAGGCATTTAAAAATGACAATCTGAATGAATTATTAATCACCAGCACAGCACACACACACGCATCGTTACCTCCTGTAACAAAGAGACAGAGTTAGACTGTGAAATAACAACTAGATCAGAAGGTAAAGTCGGCAGAAGGAAAGAAAGTGTTGCCCGGAGGGCGTCAGAATCCTCCGTCGAGCCCCCCCCCCCCAAAGATTCAACCTAATCTTTTCTAATTTACGAAAAAGAAAATTATGTCCTCGATGCACACGGCTATCTAGGGAAGAGGAGGGTGATTTCAATCTCAACTCAAATTCTACATCTCACACAGAAGAGCCCCAAAAGGATTATATGCCCGAATATTTAAGATTGCTGTACAACGGCAAAGGGGTAGTTATATAAGAAAAAAAAGTATTTGGAGGGGAAACAGACGTTATTTTCCTCTTCCTTCCAAACATACAAACCAAAGAACCGACGTCACCTCCACAGACGAACTGAAAAGGATTTTTTGATCACAGGGCTCAGACGTAGCTGCTCAGCAGAGGTCCAGAGAGCATGTGTTGGTGGATTAGGAGTAGCATACAGATTTCAGTTGGTTTTTCCGCAGACCGGATCCACACGAGGACACAAAGAATGAGGGCAAGCCTTGTACTTTTACATGTGCACGGCTCCAAACGTGTCAAAGAAACAGCATTTCACATCAGTGAACTCAACTGTTCCTCTTGTTTTTTTCTGCACAGACAGATTCAGAGTCAGTCAGCAAAAGGACACGTCTGTCTTATATTACAGTCTTATAAACGTCTCTGTAAACCCGATCGAACCCCAACGAGGATTACATAAACGTGCCGAATGTGGACGAGTAAGCAAAACTGAAGGATTTCCTTCAGCGGTTTTGATCGGATATTTCATCACATGGAGCGAACCAATCGTGAAATATGAAGTCTCAATTTCCAGAGAAATGAAGCAACTGCAAAAAACTAGTTTTCTAGTAAGGTGTCCTTCACGCACGACAATCACAAACAGTCATCAGCTGTTTGAAGGCCGTTTGCAAGGAGGTGCAGAAGTCGTTATATGTGCGTTAGGAACTGAGGCCTATTAGTGGCCACGAGGTAAAAGCCGATTGGCATCCTTTTCCAGACGGTGGTGAGAAAAAGCGAGTATCAGCTCGATGAATATTCAGATAGAAGCCTTACGGGGATGTGGAGCAGCTAACCCCCGATCCTGTACCAGTCCAAACCTCTCTGTATCGCTGCGTTCTCATTTCCTCTTCCTTTGTCTCTTTGCATCTCGTGTTCCTACACAGCACATGCAGTAGTAGTAGTACACCCTTTCTCACATTTCCCCGGCGTAGGGGGGAATAATGAAAGCCGGCGAGGCTGGGTGGCCATGTGCGTCGCATTGTATAGGAGTGCTGTGATTAATCGAGCTCGCCGAATGGGAAAATGAAACGCCGGCGAGGCCCTGCTGTTCGGTGGGCTGTTAGTGTTTGTTTGAGGGCGAGAGAGAGACTTTTTTCCGGGTCCTTGCACTCGGCAATCTGCCAGAACGACTTCCAGACGTCCAATGGAAGACGACGGTCTTTAATTGACCCGCCAGGCTCCGTCGGCATGGAGACAAGAATAAAAAAAAAAAATGCTATCTCGCACCTCGATGATCACGGACGGGTGAGCGGTTTGAGCTTGGACGGGGATGAAAGAGGGCGAGATGTGCGAGAAAAGCTGACGGAAACCAACACCTCGCCCAGAACGTGTTCTGCTCGGCTCTCGTGACTCAAGGTTTCAAGACTCAAACCCTTGACACCTTCGGCAACAACTGCAAAGAACATCGTCCAATCTGTTTCACGCCTGCAGGAAACCGAATGTCACATTTAGGATGAATAACGGTAAACATTCACATTTAACCGGGTCTTTCCTGGAGGAGCTGTTCTGCAGCCCGCGACTACACATAATGGATCCTTGGGGTGCAATAGCAATCCTTCAAAAACTGGGGGGGCAAGTATTACATAGTGAGAATGTAGTCCTGGTCTGCCATTCATTGGAACCACCTCTCCAAACCCATCAAAGACCTTTATCTCTGTGTACATATTTTGCTCCATTATTATTACATTGACTATTTCCTCCTCCGGTTGAACCCAGGGAACCCTGAGAATAAATAAAAACACGTTGGGCCGAGAGCAGCCGGAGTACTCCAGTCCGTTTGTAACCCATAAAGCACTTGTCACAGCCTTTCTACGAGCCCATCGGATGGTAATGGTATGCATTAACCGTCCAACTCGGTCCCGCCAGTATGAATGACCCAGGCTGCACTTTTCATTTCACCAAATGTACCATCGACTTCTCATTTCCTACACGGGAGTATTATACATAAATATGAATAACACTTCTATTATGTGGAAATGTTTGGAGGATTACTCAAATTCCAGCAGTTGGTAATCCCATCACGGTCTCACCCTCCGTAGTGGTTGAACGTTTGACATCATTCTCCCAGCGGCAAAACAAAAAAGCTCGCCGTTCCCTATTAGATCACTACCGATGCCAAATGTGATTCAGCTCCATTCGGCATCAGGGATGATAAGCTTGGAATGCAGAGTCCAAGCCTCTGCCAACAAAAGGTGGGGGGGGCAATGCATAAGGTTATGAAAACAGACCGTTATTCATCCTCTTTTTAGGGCCGTTGTTGGACTTTTTTTGTCTCTGGTTTGTTAATACATGAACTCCCTCAGGAAGCATCTAAAGATGAAAGATGGAAACAGAACCCATCAAGCGTGGAAAGCAATCTGCTCGGTGACACCCTTCGTACAAATCAGGAGGGACGAGCAAACAAAAGCATTTCACCTTCCTCCAAAAAAACACACACAAAAAAAAAACGACCTTTTCAATCAAACCTCTTAAGAGAATAATTCTCTGGGATGTTTGAGACTTTAATATATATGTATATAAAAGAAGAGCACAGTCTCACCGGGGCTGGGATCCACCACAGCGATAGGCTAATGAAACAAAGAGCCCCCGGCAAGCTGTTATGCCTACAGGAGGGGGGGGGGGGGGGGGCACTTACAACAGCCCGGCTAATTTGTAATGCAGTTCAAAGACCATATGGATCATGTGTTACAATGTAGCAAACACTGTGTGAAGTGTATAGGTTGCAGCATCGTGGATGTGATGCATGCACATATGGAGTGTGTATACAGTACACACACACACACACACACACACACACACACACAGACACACACACACACACACACACACACACACACACACACACACACACACACACACACACACACACACACACACACACACACACACACACACACACACACACACAAACAAAAACCCCTTCACTCCGATACCTGAACCGGGACACAAACAAACCAGTTTACACGACTGCAGTGTTCCAGCTGCAGCAGAGCGGCGTCCCTGACCCCCCCAACACACACACACACACACACACAGCATCTGTAGCCGAACAGCAGGCCTGGCTAACACACTGTCACCGAGGAGGGAAGGCAGGAGGCGGTCCGAGCCGCTGATTGATCTGCAGGATGATCGGGCCGGGAGCTTGGAAACAGCCAGAGGAAGTAAAAAAAAGCCGTTCCCGTTTGGATAGCGGGTCAAGTTCCTGGTGAGTGATGTCAGAGGAGTGTGATGTCAGAGGCGTGTGATGTCAGAGGAGTGTGATGTCAGAGGAGTGTGATGTCAGAGGAAGGAAACTTTATCGCTGTCCAAATTGAATACCAGAACCATCGAAAATCTCTCAAATTTACGGACTCTTAAAAAAAAGTATTAAAACTCTCTAACTCTTTAATTTATTTATGCATATATACATATAGATTATATATACATCCATACATATATATGCCAACGTGAGTGAATGGGACATTTCACTCTCGTGGACCGGGTACATAACTCACAGGAGAGAGAGGAGGAGAGGAGAGGAGAAAGGAGGCAGTGTTAGCTGAGGAAGGAGAGACAGGGGGATGAGTTAAGGCACCATGGTGAGCCCGCCCTCTTCCACAGCTGCGAGAGGTGTGCCTGCAATGCTAACTGACTGCATCCATCTCGTCTTTTGGAGAGAAAAAACACAGAGGCAGTGTTGAAGGGTGCAGCAGCAACCGCCTTCTTCTTCTTCTTCTTCTTTTCTCTCATGCAGGAGGTTCTTTAGGAAATGAGGTTTACGTGGGCATCAAAGACACAGGTCTGTCTCTTTATGTCTGCAGAATAAACACAAACCTTCGCCAAAGCCCCTCCGGCCACTTGCATTGCACATGTACACCTACACGTTCAGCAGAGAGCAACCAGATCCCTACCAGGAGATAGACAGACCCTGAACAATCAGAGAAACAGTAGGCAGCGCCACACAATCACGTAGAGAAGGTGATGTCCGCTCCTGGGAGGAAGGATGACAATAAGCACCAGGGCAGATGTTCACTATTTTACTGAGATCTTAGGGAGAACAGCAAAAGAAAAAATGCACCACAGGAGATTTTCTCTCTCTCATGAATTCCATCCAGCTTTCAGCTCCTTCTTTTGTGAATCTGAATCCCAACCAGTGTTGGGGGGCGTGGGGGAAATGAGATTTTTAGTGCCTTAGGTGGTGTAGCAGCGTGGGGACGGTGTCTTTATTGGATTATGGTGGAGAAGTGGAAGTATACTGGATGACAAGCTCGGTTTGTTTCCCACCTAAAATATGAAACCATGACGATCATTTGGTGGCGTCTTTTGGAAACTTCATTCTGGGAGTTAATCGGATGCAACCAAACATTTCCAGATGACTTTGGAGGCCGACGTGAAACCGAGAAGCAGGCTGAACTTTTCCTCGATCGGCCCGGTGACGGTGCTGCAAAGAGTCAATCTCTATAAGGTTCAATTTTCCAATTTTGTTGGAGCTCATCGAGGTCCAATCTCAAGGCCCTGCCTCCCTTTTATGATGGCCTCATATATCCTATTCCAGACTCTAATCTCAAATGCCATTTGACTCATTTCGTTCCAAAAAAAAAGATTCCCGGTCCAGTTAGAGGTCGGTGTGGGGCGGCGAGGCGCTCAGATCAATCAGTGTCATCCTGATCACAGACACATTAGTAATGGCCTGGATTCCTAATGGTGGAACACATACAGTGCTGCCGAAGGTGGGGAACACATGAGGACGGATGGCATGCTGACCCCCAACCATTTCACTAGTTATGCCTCATGAGGGGAAATGTTTTTTGAGTTTGGCACAAATTACCCAATTCCAATCAAGAATGTCTAATTTTTAAATGTATCCACAGACAAACAACACATCTAAGAAGCAGGGTCTTTATATTTGCACTAAAGGAACAGTATCACTACTCCTTTGGGGTCAAGGAAAATGTACAAGTACTGCCAGAGTCTCCATGGAGCAGCATCGGCCTCGGCACCAGGTCTTGGCTCTGCACAGCCAGCGATCGGAGACCAGGGAGCAAGAGACTGAGTTGGGGACTTGCAGTTTTTATTTGCTCTGGCTTTAGGTGCTGAAACACCACTTAATCTAGCGGTCCAGAGGGCTCTAAGGTCACGGTGCCCTACGACAGACCCCAGTGGCAAAGTGCTGCCCAAATCCCCCAACAGAACACACTCAGAAACACTCCACACCACTTCCTACACAGCAAGTTCCCCGTCTGCACCTGCTGGAATATTCTACGTGCCATTTAATATCACATGTGAGCACATAAGGCGGCCTGTCACAGTGTGACGCCTCGGCTTCGCCGCCGACCTCCGGAGACGGTGAATCCACAGGAGGCCACTTCATGTGAAGCTTTTTACTGGGTCTCTTTAGTTCTACATACGGCTGTTTGTAAGGCAAGGCAATGCAAGGTCATTCAAAGTGTTCGTAGGCTTTCGCTCAATATCGCACGGTCACTTCAAATGTGTCACCATTTAAAAACTAAATGAATGTTCCACTATGAATATTTGGGCAGAAAAATGACGCAATAATAAACATAGAAATGCATGAACAGCCCCTTTCCTTCTAGAGGTGCTAAACTCGACTATCGGAGTTAATCACAAAACTGATCCGACTTGAGTGTCAGTATCACGGAGATCATAAAATCCTATGGTGAAAATGTGAGTCTCCAACTACAAATGAACACATTCAAACTTAGGCTTAACACTGCAAGTGCAATTTTTTGTTAATTTCTGAAACATTAACAAACAGAAACAGCCTGCCGTAGCCTGAAAAAGTGTCTGCAGAGAGTAAAACAATGTCATTTTAATAGCATGATTTAAGCTGTGGAAGTCTAACCGACTCCTCTAGTACCTCTCTAAGTTTCCAGGGACTCCAGGAAGCAGACTCACTCAGTCAGAAGCTTCTACTGTAAAGCCAACCTGACTAACTCAACAAAGAGCGTAGCGAGGAGCGATGCTAGCCTGCCGTTAGCGGTGAGTGATCCGGGTGAATGGAGACACTACATTTGAGCGAGTCTTTCTTCCCTCTCGTGGCGTCTCTACTTCCCCCCGGTATCCCCAGCCTGCCAGCCTTAATTGATTGAGCTGCCTTTTACACGTGCACTTGATTATGAAGCGGCAGAACGCGATGAGTCCCGCGAGGCCGATACAGTCGGCTCGGAGTGGCATCGGAATAACGTGTCAAGGTTAATCACGCCGCATGTTGGCATCTTTGAGAGACCGGAGTGCATCGTTATGCACTTAAAGGAACAGTTTGACATTTATTTTTTAAATATACTCTGAATGCCAAGAGCAAGATGGGACGCCTGAAACCACTTCTATGTTTAAACAGCTTGAAGAGAAACTTAGCTTAGCTTAAAGCTACGTCTGGCTTTGTCTTAAGGGCCCTCTTTACACCTGGTGTTAACATTGTGATCTCTATCTGGATATTGACACGTATTCTGCAGGCCTTTGCATTTGCCCGATATTATTGAGCACTCATTATCTCGACTCTTTCTGGATCAGATCTCAATGTGCCAGTTTTGGTCAGGCGGCACCATCGTCATCCTGATCAGATATTCAGGATTACAATCTAACAGGGCTCTCTTTATCAAATCAAACAGACCACAAGGTTTTTGTTGACGTCTTGCAGAGCCTGGTTTGCTGATCCCGGTCTTTAGGCAAAGCTTTGCTCAGTGGTATCGTCTAACTCCCAGCAACAAAAATGTATTTCCAAAATTGTTGGACTGGTTTTAGATAATTAGGATGTTAGGACGGTTGAATACGTCAAGTGACTAAAGCTGGGTCACACAGGCAGCCCCACTGCATCCTTGCACAGGTGCTAGACAGCCTGACTCTGCAGCTGAATGAAAGACAACAGGAGTTCAGACGCATGAGTCCAGAGACCGCAGTAAGAGTTCTGTGATGCATGAGAGAAGAGCATGAGGCATCTGGGTGCAATTTGTTTGACAAATAAATTGCGGCATCACATCACCGGGACGGCCGACTTCATTTAGATCTCTTAGTGTCCGTTAGGCCAGCGTCTCTCACTTCCTCTGATGACACGTTATATTTGAATGCATGAAGCATCTGCAGACTTCAAGTGCCTCACTTAAGTACCACAACATTAAACACGACTGTAGGTATTATGAGATTTCTAGTTGTCTACGGGGCTTCGGTTCTAGCCTTCTGTATTAGTCATCGGGAGCACAAGGCTCTGAGAGGAGTTTTTATCTCTCTGATGCTGAAATGACTGAGGAAAGCCGATTCACGTCACCTATTGTTGCCTCCCCCCCCCCCACCATTCATCAGAGGAGGGCTGTATGAATTAGCATGGTTAGCAGAGCAGCTGTGAGAGACGCTATTCAAGCATTCGAGTATCAAGTCAAGTGAATTCGGGACTTTTATCTTCTTTAATTATGCAAATCATATGCCACAGATATTTCCTATCAAGTCAAGAGGAAGAGGGCCTTTTTTTCTTCTTTTTCTTCTTCTTTCCTCTCAGCAAAATTTCAATGAGACTCCCGAGAGAAGCAGGCGGAGGAAACACTACAGAATAACGTGGTCTGGATGCTTCGTCTCTCACTATCAAGGCCTGGAAATAAAAAATGATCCCTCATTGTGTGTCTTTTGAAGTAGCTTTTTATCGTGGCGTTTCTTTGCATTAATATGCGATAGGCCTACCGTACTTCCATTTTCATTGATGTCCATTGGGGGAGACGGTTTAACAGTCTATCCCTTAGATGGAAAACCCCTAGTCTACAAGTACATAACGTAGACGTCGACATAAAAATACAGTTATTGTCATATTAAAGGGCTCATGTTTATTAAAGAAGTTAAACATTTTGGAAGATATATTTATTTGCGTTGTTGCCAAGGGTTAGAAGAAAAGATCGATACCAAGGTTTTTATACAATTTATATGAAGCTACACCACCTGTAGCTGGTTAGCTTAGCCAGATAACTCATGCTGTCTGAGCAGAAGTGTCTAGCAACGTCTGTGCAGCTGGTTAGCTTAGCTTAGCTTTACTCTTTAAGGGGGAATCAACAAAAACTCCACATGAGGTCCAATGAAGCAAAGGGAAAGTTTGCTTATGATACCATTTGTAATCCAACATAAAGCCTGGCTAGCTGTTTCTGCCCATTTCCAGTCATTATGCTAAGCTAAGATAAGCTAAGCTAAGCAAACAGGCTGCTGTCAGAAGCTTAGAGTGATATCAATCATCTCATCCAACTCCTGGCAAAATAATACATGGATTTTTCCAAAATGTTGAACTATTTCTTCAGTGGCATAGCATAGTTAGCATCCATCCGATGCTATTCTTGTCTGGTAGATTTTTAGCTAATCAACTAGCCAATTGCAGCTGAAGAGCACCAAGTAGCCTAAAAACACGCAATTAACTCAAAATCACCGAACACATCCATGCCTGACACTCGATATAGATTTGACTGCAACTCCTTCCTGAATGAGAGATGTTGTTTCTGAGCGAACCCATTGAGCTACAGCAGCTTCACGTCGCCGTCGCTTCACATAAGTCATTTAACCTCCACTGAGAGGAGCAGCGCTTCGTCTCAACAGTCGTTTCACTTCATTCCCCCGGGAGATTTAATTCCTGTTGACTGCACTCCTGCACTGTAATTTCCCCATCGAGAGCTTCTTGATTTCTAGATAGCAACGCACACACATGAAGCGTTCGAGGGATAAATCTAGTCCCTCTGCACCTCAATGGCTTTCTTTCCAATAGCCCGTAGCCAGAACGCTTGGTTTTCGGCTGAAAGGTCGGCGTGCATGCGTTAGCGCCCGTCGTAGAAACGATGACGCCGATGGTGAAAACACCCCTGAAGGTGCAAGCGGCAGTGGAGACGAATTGGCATGCCGGTCGAGCTTCCTGGCACTCTGCCTATTCGACACACACACACACACACTAAAAAAGAAAAAGTTCAACAGCGTTATTAAACCCAGTGGAATGGAGATGAGGGAATATTAAATTGTGGTTATGCCCTGATTCCGTGTCATCAATCGTCACCCTCGCTTCAGTAATGGGACCTCAACCAAAAGATGAGGCAAATTAAGAAAGCCAAGGTTTTACACACAAGCGTTATTGCCCACCATTGTGTTTGACAACACCCATCAGTTTGCTCTCTCTCTCTCTCTCTCTCCCGGCTCCCTCCGGCCCGTAAACCTGAGCTGCTGAACTGAATTATAATCTGAGCTTGCTTCGCAGATATATGGAGGGAAGATGTAGCGGCCCAGCCAGTCACCAGAGTGTCCCGGCCAATGACAGTATATCGCCGATGGAAAATACTGAGTGTGTGCAGACAGACAATCAATAAAACTGCAAGAGGCTCCCACAAGGGCAAGTTCCCGGGATGATGTTTGTTATTCACTTGCTGCTAGAGCTATAAAAGCAAGGATGTGCTCACAAACAGGAAAGGAAGTGAAGAGTGGTAAGGCGACAAGAACAAAAAAAAAGATATACCTGCGGTGAAGTTGTAACTTGCTGAAAATCCCACCGCTTCCAGTTCGCCGTCGGTAACAAATTTTATCCACAGGTATCGGCCGCTACTCCGGATGTCGGGCGGGCTGTGCTGCCCGCAGTACCGTCCGAGCATCGGGGAGAAGCTGAACGGCCCATCGCGGACCTCGATGTTGTCAAATTTACATTCCCAAGACGACTCGATGGAATAGTTCTCCTCGAAGTGCAGGTCGATGCACTGCCTCGGGGGTGCTGGGACACACAAAGACACATCATTACAACAACAAGAAGGGGGAGTCAAAATTCGTGCTTTTTCATTGATGAAAAGTTCATCTTTAAAAACACCAGAGCTGCGATAGTTATTCGCCTCTAAGTGTGCTTTATTATCCGCTCCCATCGATCAAACACCACCTCCTCATGTGCACCAACGTCTCATCACTCTTCAAGAAGAATCTTTAATGTGATTTTTGTCATCGCAGAAGGAATATTTTACCTTCCAGGATGTAAACGCACTCTGTGTCGGGGGGGTATTTGTTCGGGTAGCTGGGCGACGTGAAGAGCCCTCCGTCTGGTTCCTTCACCCACGTTCCACATTGACCTGCAGGCTTCACGCCGGAGTTGTTCTTCACTGGAAGAACAAGGAATGAAGATTAAAGCTCATGAAGGGAGGATTTATTTAATAAAGAGGTGAAGACGATGGAGATTTACCTGCTGAATCCTTCCTCGTTGCCCCAGACAACCCAAGAACGAGGAGACTTGCAACAACTGTAAGAACAGAAATGCATTTAATGGATGACGTGTTTGTTGGTTTGGCCTGTGATTTCCTCTGTTTTGTGCACAGCCTGGTTTCAGCTGAGGGAGGGTTGAGTCAGCAAGGAACACGTTGCAGGTTTAGCATTTTGTGTACTTCAGTACTCCAGTACTCCAGTACTTTACGCTTTATACTACCTAAACCTGCCTAACCTCAAAGAACCAAAATAAATTAGAACAATAATGTATCAGCATCTTATCAATTATGAGGATTATTACATGTAATGCGACTACAGATAGCTATGAACATAACCTCTATAGGCCTGTAATTTGTAGTCTTTGTCAGTCATAAAACAATGATTGATAGTTTTAAAAAAGTACTCAAAAATGACCAAATTCAATAATAAAACAAACATTTGCAAAAAATGACTGATAAAAAACACACAAATGTAACTATAATATATATATATATATTTTTAAATAAATCATAAAAATGACTGAAAAACGACTTAAGGTGATACAGATGGAATAGAAACCACATCTTGAGTTTTGACATGTTAATATGATCATTTCCCAAGCACTGGTAGCGTGACCTTCAGCAGTGAGTTGGCAGGCTGCAGTGTGACTGTGTCACCTCATGCTGTTTGTTTGATCAGCATGCTGTTTCTCTGTTTAAGCTGTTGCTCTGATATTTAAAGGATTAGTACACTTTTCTCTCTGCTTGGGGCTCCAGCGTGCTGGACGCGGACGGTCTTACCGTGATGGAAGCTGAGCCCATGTACCATGTCTGTTCCTTTCACAAACTGCTCCAGACTCAACTAATTCCATTTAGATGTAGGAAGACTGGAAGACGAAACAAACAAAAAATAAACAGGATTGAGATGAGAGTTTCTGAAAATTATCCGGGAAAAAAACGCCGATTGCATGCAACCTTTGACCAAAATGTACTCCTTCAGTCTTCTGTGGTAATAAATCCTTTGCAGTTCAACTAATCACCAGTTTCATATAAAACCAGAAACAGTTCTAAACACTCGCCCGATTTCCATCCAAGCGTTTCCAATACCCGTTGGTGCTTCTGGTGCACTGAAAGGATTAATAGTCCCGTCATCAGCCCTCCTCTAATCGCTCCACTTTTTTTTGCAATCTTCTTTGGGGTTGGAAATATCGTTGTGTCCTCTTTGGTCCCCTTCTATCAAGAGCGGGGATCCTCCTGGAGCACGTAGAGCCGCGCAGCGCTCATCTCCGCAGCGTGGCCGTCCACTCTGCCCGCGGTGCGTAACAATCCATCCGGGAGAAGACGGCACAATATTCACAGAATCAAAGAAAACACAGCAACTAAGTGGTGTTTCTCTGAGGTTTCATGCGTCCGGTCCGCTCTCCAAAAGATGCCACTGTCGTTCCGAGTGCATCCCCCCCTCTGTCAGTGTAGACTGGAGAGAGAGATAGAGAGAGAGAGAGAGAGAGAGAGAGAGAGAGAGAGAGAGAGAGAAAGAGAGAGAGAGAGAGAGAGAGAGAGAGAGAGAGAGAGAGAGAGAGAGAGAGAGAGAGAGAGAGAGAGAGAGAGAGTCCCCTCCGCAGCCAGCAGGAGTTCATGTACGAGCTCCCCTCCTCTCTGCGTCCGTTCAGCAGCAGCACTCAGCCGGCCAATGCGCCACAATCCTCACGTCCTCCCCGAGGCACGGAGGGAAAACTTCTCCTCCCGGGCACGACTTCCTCCTCACGGACACCAGAAAGAGTGTGTGTTCAAGTCTCTCTCTGTGTGTGTGTGTGTGTGTGTGTGTGTGTGTGTGTGTATGTGTGCGCTATAGAACAAAAAGAGAAATAAATAAAAAAATTACGCACGTGCCGCAGAATTCCTTGCGCGCAATGGGGACGTGGAGCGGGAAGGTGGATGAGAACAACATGGCATTTAGACTTCTATCAGATCAAACATGGAGAAGGCTGCAGAATTAAACAGACTGGGGGGGGGGGGGGAGCTTTGTTAGACCTAAGGAGCATCAAAGCTCGTCTTTCATCAGAGTCTCCTCTTAGTGGTATCTGGGATGTTCTCCTAAAACACAACTTCACTCCACGTCCAACATCATCACGGATGACATCTCCATAAAAGAAACAGAGAGGCGTTAGATTCCTGGAGGTGTGATGCATCAAGTGTGTGTGTGTGTGTGTGTGTGTGTGTGTGTGTGTGTGTGTGTGTGTGTGATGACAAAGCTGATCAGAGGATGCCCAGGGGACGACTCAGGGGCCTCGGGCTCCCAAAAATAGTCTTGGCTCGCAGCAGACAATATCCATCTTCAGATACTCCTCCTGCAGAGGCAGTGTTGGACCTGGTCCCTGTGTGTGTGTGTGTGTGTGTGTGTGTGTGTGTGTGTTACTGGTTATTGGCTGGACGATCTCCACTGCTAATGAAGCGTCCTCCCTCCCAGTGACTCTCCTTTCTGCCGCTCTCTTCCTAAACCCCCTTGAGATATTAAGATAAAGACGTGCTGCCGGTCTCCCACGTCCTCCTCTTAATTACATCCCGTCCCAGAGACGGGCCCCCGTTACCTCTTTAAAGTGTTTTTACAGGTAATGCAGACTTTGCAGGAGCCACGCTGACTTCCAGAATACATGTGGGAGTGAGGAAATCTCAGAACTCTTCTCTACTAATAGGCTCCCGCTAATCTGTTGTACAGAGTGATTTAATGGACTTGGGATTTCAACCCCCCTCCATAACAAGACCTGAAGCTGAGCCACCTTCTTCCTACTGTACAATCCACTCCCATGAAGCCCACAGTGCAGCCTCACACTTCTGCAAAACACAACTGGATTCAAAGAATGTTAAAAAACGACTTCCAGTCAATAATATCTGAGCCTAAAAATACAAAAAAACGTTATAATTGATCGACGTCGGTTGTTGCCGTTGTCCGACAACTTTGTAAGCACAACCATGCACACATTTTTTCTTCTGACGAGGGTAAACTGACGAGATAAAACAGCCGAGCTTTATGGGAATTATTCAAATGAGGCTTATCAGAAGCCACTTTATGCAACAGAAGGGCCGGTGAATTTACCAGCAGCCTTCCGTTGGTTTAGCACTCCGGCGTGTAGAAAACCAGCAGCATCTCAGAGAAATCCTTTATTCAACAGCAAGCCTTCAAAGTCAGTTTGTTTTTTAATAAACGGAAGTCTATCATTCAGGCCGGAGATATATATTCAGCCATAGCCTACATTTGTAATTCTAATCAGTTCGGAGGGGGGGAGCCATACGTTTAACATGCGGCTCACACGACTCCACGGTAAACACATCGATACACATGCTGCCCTTTTATTTCCAATCGGATCCCATGATTGGTCAGCTTCAGTTTAATCACCACGGTTTCTCCAGCGTATTCATCAAGGCTCATCAGGAGTGTATTATACACAAAACAGACATTCATGATTGAATCCTGTTCACTTGGTTCAGGCCTGATGAGCATATTGGGCATTCACCGTCGTACCTCATGTCATTCTAATGACGCCGCCGCCGCCGCCGCCGCCGCTCCTTTGTCTAACGGAGGGGACGGCCCAACAGCGGGATAAACACTTAGGCTAATGCCTGCTGCCCCGGCGGGACGCAAATTAACCTTATTAGTGATGCATTGAGCAGTTTGTTGGGCTTAAAAAAAGTGAAAGAACACAATTTATTTGTCATTCAAGGTGGCGTGTAGTTCATTAAGCAGGAACCCGAGTCACAAGAAGAAAAATAATTCTGCTCCTTTTGTGCTACATTGGCTGTCTGGGTCTCTGGTGATAGACTGCCTTTATCCCGGCCCTGCACCTGGAGCCAGCGGGGAAAGAATTCATCAGATGATAGCCCGTAAACTACCTGTGGCTTCGCTCTGTTGTTGAGGTGCCGTTGTTAGTTCGCAACGCAGCATGCCGTTATTAAAAAAAAAACATGCTCTCTCACACTCAAGATCATTTCATAGTGTGCAAAATTACACATGATTAAAGGGAACAATAGTAGAGAAACAAAAGAATACATAGTGTATTTCCCCGCTGTGCAACTATTCCAATTTCGAACTAATTTCATTTAAGATTAATCTGCCATTTCTTTTATCAATATTCAATCTTTAAACGTTGAAAAATGTCCATAATTTCCCAAAGTTAATGTCTTCAAATTGCTTGTTTTGTACGATCAACAGCACACCTTTATGATCAAACAGTCCATGTGTGTTGTAGAACATCCAGAAGGTCAAATAAGCCTCGTTGCCTGTGCACAATGGAGGCAACGTGAGCTCCGTGACCTTTGGCTGAAGAATGTAAACGCACAATACAACATGCACAACAATAGAATACTCTACTACTCGACTTTGTGGTCTTGAATGCAAAGAAAAACACCCAGTGTTGAAGGTAAACTCCAAGGTTGCCTTCTTTTGAGGAATTCTAAGTCTTCAACACTGATTTCCCTTTGCAACGCTCCACACTCATCTTCCTCGTGTCTCCTCGATGCATAAAATTCATCAGTCAATCACGGTGGCTTCATCCATCCAGCAATTAATCTGAGCCCAAGAGGGGCATCTGCACCGTCTCTGAACCTGAACGTCTGCTGAACGGCTACGCCGGTTAGAGAGCACATCTTTCAGTCCTCATGTTTCCTCTTCCTTTCACTTCACCCATCAGTCCGTATGATTAGACACGAAGAAACCCGGTGACTTTGATGCTTCACAGGTGTTCCCGGATTTCAGGGGCTACAACATACCCTCCAGCAATCTGTTCCCTGTGTGAAGTCCAAAAGCCCCCCAGGTTAAAGTGACTGTGTAATTCCTCATTTGACCTCATTACCCACTTGGTAGGGGTGCCACAGACACTGTGGAGTGACACTCTCCGGGCCATAACACCCTCCCCGGAGTTCGAGTCGCCAATGTCACGACGCCGCAGAGAAACACAGATTCTGGATCAAGGTTGAGAGGGTGAAGCCAGATTCACAGCTGGGTCTGATGGTTTGTGTTGTTTACAGCATCCATCAACAACGCCGCAAATTAGATGCATTAGAATTAATTAAATTTGCATTCGTTAGGAAAAGCCATTGCAATTCAACGTTCAGCAAACCCCAATCAGCCAATCTGTCGACTCAACGTGCCCGTGGACCCAATAAGAGATATTTAGCATTTAAATACCCAACAGAAAATCAGCTAAAGTGTAAATAATGGATTCAACTTGCTACAAATATTAGCATGCCCAGCTTCTAGCTTACTGCCTACAGTGGCATTATTTCCAAACACAAGGGGCATACCATTAGCTACATGTTGTGGGGCTAATTGTTAACTAACTATCTGAAGTTGTTTAACTCTGTTACCTGCTGGTGCTGGAGGGGCGTCTTGTCAGGCCAGAACAAAAGATGGCCGCCTCAAGAAGAGCTCTTAAATACAGGAAGTGGCCAATCGGAATGTACCAAGTGCCCACCACATCATGGGGGGGATTCAGATTAAGTTATTTTGTTAATTTCTTCCATATTCGTTTGTTTGTGCTTTATTGGGATTGACTTATTTTCCTGTTTAGTTTTTTGTAGATTAGGTGGTGTTACCCCTTTTTCCCCTCTTATTGCAGGTGAGGGTGCTGATATTTTACCTGAGATGTGTTAATCAGGATATGATTTTATTACCTCTTTTTGGAGACAGCTTTCAGGAGTTTTACAGATAGCATTAGCTTACACTAGCCAGCCACAGTCAAATAAGTCTGCTTGATTATAGTAATTTCAGCTGACAGAATCCACATTGGCTATAAATAAGAAACCTTCTGTGCAAAATTTAAACACTTCTGGTGATAAATTTGTCCACTTTCTGCTGGAGATTCCGCGTATAAGAATAATGAAATGTACGTTGTTTTATTATTCACAATGTGGGAGTGTAAAAGTGTTTCTGGTTTCTGCTGAAATGCCAGGTGGGCTCGGTGCAGCGCTGAGAGGTGACCTTTTATATTGGCCCCGTTGTTTGTGAAACAGCTCGGCAGCTGAAATCCTCTCACCCTTAAACATCCCGTCTCCAACGCTGTCGGACACCTCGTGTTTGTGCACGCTACATTTCCTCCAGTTGAACTGCGACTGAATGGAGTTGCTCTCAAAAATGTCACGGAGAAAAGTACGCTCGCTTCGGCGAAGTGAATCGGGATTATACAGGAGTTTTTTTTTAGGGCGAATAAAATAGAATAAAAATCAGTGGGTTTCATTCCTTTTTCGGCACTACAACATACAACTACATTTTTTGGATTTCTCTTTCAGTTATGTAACATCACTTGAGCTTTCTCATCTTCCTTACAGGCACTGCTCGGGTGGAAGCTAACCTACTCATTGATATGTGAAGTCCAGTCATTGGTGTGTGACGAATCCAGCTTTCTGGGGCACAGGGCAGCAGTTAATGTCTGTCGATGGAAGAAATTATTTCTTCTAAGTGAAAGAGGGAAAGTTCTTCTTTGAAGTTTTAATTTGAATTTTTTTATTTTTTTTTTGTAGAGGAGAATTTCTGGAGCCGCACGGCAGAAGGCACGGTTAGCCATCCCCGTTATTAATCTTTTGTGTTATCTGCAAAAATAAATGTCCAAATTTCTCAGCTCAGGTTCTAAAGTGTTTGCATCCTGAAATTAGAGTCTGTGACCACAGTCAATACCCAAATAGGTTTTTTTAAACTAAACTATTACAGCAACTAGGAAACATACAAAAATATAGACAAATTGGCTGACATTGTTGTCATGGCAGCAGTCAGAGATCAACATTCAGACAGTCCCACAGGAAGTATATCACATTAATTCATTAATTTAAAATGCAGATCCAGAAGTGTAAACGTAAAATACCTAAAAAACTTAACAGTTAACCAAACCATATTCATATTTACATATAATGCTGTACTAGCAACATGTTAGCCTGGCTAGCTTGGTTAGAAGTAAGCTGATGACAGAAAAACAAAATCAGAAAACAGCTATACAAAAAACAATATCTAGAGATCTGACAACTGCATTTTCAAGCCAATACTTGCTTGATCTCAGATCAATAGAAACGTGCCAAACATCAAAAACTAGGATCCATCATAGTACCTGATTTTTCAGAATAGCTACACTCCCATCACACGCATTAAAAAATGCAGCCAAACAACTCAATAATGGAAGAAGACGAATGGACCGACAGTGAAGTCTGGAAAGATGTTAACTCCATGAGCACAGAGCCACTGGGCCAAATAATGATCTAAGTAGCACAAAGGCTAACCCAGTAGTAGCAAAAACCTCCCCCTGTGCTGAAGAATGACAGCTGTTTCGCTTGTATTCATATAAAATTGTGGCGTGTAAAACAAAAAACAAAAGTTCTTTATCTATTCTTATATCACTAAAACAGCCAATAGAGCTTGTGGAAGGTGGCAAGCTCTAAGTAGCGGTGCTAGCTGTCTCACGTCACTCTCAGTGTTCCCTTCGGTGGTGTGGATGCAAACAGAGAAATAAAAACAAGCCTTAGAGGATTTGTAGTTCTCAGGGAAGCTCCCCAGAATGTCAATAAAGCGCTATGGAGCTGTGCCAGTAGAAGCTGCTACCGGCAATAGAAACCAACTGCCGCTGCCAAATAAAAACGTTAGTAAACATAATTCAGGTGGTCATTATTAAAATGACTTCCGACTGAAACAAAAACAAAAGGACGTGGCAGCATATGGATTCACGGTGCGAATGGCAGCCGCAAACGTTGCAATATGGCAGTTAAATAATTCATCTCCGAGGCGGCTCTCGCCATATTGCACAAATCTCATAGCATGTACATATCATAAGACGCCGCTGAGAAGCTGTTTGTTGATCATGAATAATAATTCTGATTATGTATAAAAATATATCCAATATGTCCATGTATGTACGTACCCATGTATGTTGTCATATAACGGCCATAATTTGTTTAGCCTTGACTTGCATCATAAGAATGTAATTTGAAAAACATGTATGATTTTTCTGTTCAGCACAGCAGCCCCGTCTCTGTAAATAGTCGTATGTACCAGGCTCTTTGTCAACTTTACTGTATTCCTGCCATTAGGCCCCGTTGGTGTTATCTCACCACTGCAGCTCCGACACAAACGCTGGAGCGCCGGGCAGCAGAAAATAAAGGGGAGGATGGGGGGGAGGGTAAGCGTTAGAGGAGAGAAGAGGAAAGGGAAGGAGAGAGATGATTAATGATGACTGTAGAGAAGATGGCCAAGGTGGTTAGTGAAATTAGCAGAGGCTTAGCCAGCAGCGGACCGCGGGGAGCAGAAGGCACTTCACAGGCGAATAACAACTCAGATCCAGCTTGTGTCTGCAGAGAGATGCAAATCCATGACGATAACCACGTCGGAACACATCTTTAAGTCATCTTTTAAACAAGACAGTAGACAGAAATTCCAACATAGACTCAAATGGCAACCCTCGCTAATTAGCATTATCACCATTAGCCATTAGCATTAGAGAAGTAAATGTGCGTTTGACGGCCTCCTACACATCACGGTGAAAGAGTGAGGCTAAAAACGAAAGGTTAAGTACAAAGCGAATGGTCCGCATCCTCGCCGGATGATGATCCATGTCGAAGATGCGGAAAGAAAAGAGCAGCATTGTGAAAGATGGATGAACGAAATGCAGAATGAGAAACTGCATTTGTCAGGAAATGTACGATTAGACTCAACACTGACAAGACAGGATCGGGTCGTGATTTAAATCTTAATGGCAGGTACGGGAATCACGAGGGTCAGCAAGGGTTAAAAAATGGAAAGGCAGTCCAAACAGGAGCAAATCCGATGAACGGGCAAGAGATCCATATGTTCATGAGGTTCAAAGAGGCAGGGCAACATATTTCAGAAATGAGGCTTCCAGTACGACAATAGATCATAGAAGCCAGAAAGGGCAAGAAGCACTTGGAAACGTTGACGAACTGGCATGAAGCGGGTGGAAAGGACGGCGGTTATAAACTGCAGGGCTGATGATAGTGGGAATATGTCTGGAGGTGGGGGGGTATATGTCATGTGAGCCAGAACTAGCAAGAAGGTCTGAGAGCATCTGGAAGATGGACCCTCGATACCATTGAGTTGAGAATTGTTATGGCTTCTGAAGTAATGCTATGCTAGCATAAATACCTTAGGTAGGAAGCGATCTACATTAATAGCCTGCAGTACTTTCCACATTATTAAAAGACACCACCAGCTTCTTTCTAAAGCTTTGGATCCGATAGAGAAATCCATTTCTTGACAGATTTTCCCTTGGTGAGTGTTCATCACACCAAAGCTTCAAATCAATTGAAATAATCAGCAAATTGTAATGGACAAACAACAATCAATGAGGACAGCTATCCCTTTTAGGCAACCTCCAGAAGATCAATGCTTTTAATTGTGCTGCGATACACATAATTCTGGGAGTTTTAATCAATCCTTTCAGCATTCAGCTAAACCTCATCAGTAACAGTGTTTTGATGTTAACAGAAGAGATTAATTGCTTAGAGGCTACAAACATGTCATGTTGTACAGTAAAATCCAACACATTGGACAACTAATAAACACCTGAGCAGTTGAGTGGAAAACATTTGTAATTATGTTACAATATTATTACAATACAATACAACTATCTAAATATCAATAAATATTTCCCCCCTAAAATATGAGCTACACAAAGCCGATTTTATTCAAAATTACTTCATTAAAATGTTAACTACCTATTAAGATTCAGCATTATAGATGAGAGGAAATTAAAAATAAAATACAAATCTTGTCATCAGTGATTATCATGTATAATCTCTATTTCTTCTGGTTAGGATTATCCAACTCATTAACCCAGTGCTCCCAGTGCTGCAAGTAACAATAAATTCCACCATCATGAGAGCAATACAGTTAATGTATTTACTATTTGACTTGAGGGTTGGCTCTTAATTAATGCAAAATGTTATTTGCTAATTGCTTATTTGCGCTGACGGGTACTTTTTCCTCCGTCCTTCGTATTGACAGCTCAGAGCCCAGGAGACCGCGGCAGCAGCAGCCTTGCTGGTCCCCAGTGCCGCTGGTCTGTAATGAGTTGGTGTCACTTAAGGTGGAATGTTTCCAGTACATAGCTGAATACCGGTCGGATAGGCTGGTCCTCAAGGCCGGCGCCGGCCACCGGGGACTCGGTGTGATTATTTTGAGGCGTGCAATCAGAAGTTTCTAATTAAATTTGACGGCAAAAAGACAAACAGCCGGTTTACTGCTCCATGCATCATCTTCGGTGGTGCAGTGCGGGCAACGAGCACATAACGTCGGCAATTAAAATGCAGGGAAGTTGATTTGTTGTGGTGGCGGTTGGTTTCACTTAATTCAGGATGATAGTTGTTGGGAATTTGGTGATTTTAGGCTAAAAAGGGAGAGAAGGAAACCGAATGAGAGTAAGTCTTCATGTGCAGCCACTTTTCTAGCACTTGAGAGACATGAATTGGAGATGGATTTAAGATATTTATAAATTACTTTATAATGCAGAGCACACGGATTCCTGACATTTTACTTCCTATGTGTCAGCCCACAGCTGGTCTCTCTTCCCACGTGCAGGTTAAACTGCAGACCAAAGGGGAGCAGATCTTATTCAGCTGCAGAAGGAGCCCGGGTCCATTTCCGGGCTGGAATATGTTTATTCAGTTCTGGAGACTCCTTGGCTGTAATCAGCTTGCATAAATCTCTTTGATGATAGCCACTAGAACATCTGTTGGAGCAATAAAAAAATAAATCAAAAAAAATCCAGGGAGGCAATAAAATGTCTGCCTGAACATATGCTAATGTAGATGTGAGTTCTAAAAAGTTTATCCCAAAGTAATCGCCAAAATGTGACCACGTTGTCTATGAATCCACGTAAGGATCATATGTAATGTCACATAGCAGCATGATGATCACCATAAAAGCACGATGAGGTAGTCGAGGTTTCTCTCTCTGTCATTCCTTTCACTACAAACACACGTGAGATCACGATGCGGCGCTTGACAGACGACTGCACGCTCTATACCTTTAATCAAACCTGAGAGGTACAACGATTCATCAGACGTGTGTTAATTAGTTTGTCTTACTAGAAAGATAGAATACATATTATTCAATAGTAAAATGGTAAAAAACATCACCTGACTTTTTTTTTTTTTGCATTTCTAAACCCACTAAACAAACAAATTGTCAAAGTAAGGCAACGTGACTGTGATTAACCATAATTTGTATTATATATATTTGACCTCTTACACGACTTGAAACCAGGAGATTTATATATTTGATATTCATTTTTTTTTACATGTTTTTTTGCCTGTGTGAAAGAACAACATTGACATATCATCACCTTCTAAGTTGAAGAGTGCGGTACCCATTTAAAACATGCCTCTTCAGGGAAAGGCTGACTGTGTATTGCTGTTCACAGCTTTCTCGGAAAAACCACTTAAGCATCTCGGTTTGTTATGTAACTTTGGGTCAATGCTGACTGTGCAAACAACATCTCCATCTTGGAGGCTCTGATTGGAGAAGATCTGGAGTAAAACAGAAGGAAAAAGTCTGATTTGTTATTTCTGGATAGTGTTGAGAGGATACACATTTACATAGATTTTTGTCTCTTGTCATGTCTCAGGCCATTTTAAATGTGTGAGAGTGGTAGCGCTTGGGTGTCTGTGACCCGATAATTGATCCATTTGGTGCGCGTGAAGCCCACCCGCTGCGCCGGCTGCGAAGATACGGCTTCAGAAAGCTATACACGGCGCTGTAATCTCCCTCCGTGTAACAGCAGAAGCCCTGCTGAGGGCTGAGGAACAATTTGGATGCCTCGCTTTCAATTTCAGCCTACGCTCTCGCTCAAACGGGATTGCCGATGCATCTTCGTACAAGAACCCCTAAGAAAAACGAAATAATAATAATAAAAACTCTGTTGTTAAACTAATCCAGCACATTTCTGGGGAATGTAAAAAAAGCCACTGTGCAAATTGTAGGAATATGTCTTGTGTGAATTATTAATTTGCTTTGTCTTTCAACAAACACAATGCGATCACCTCCGGCGACGCGGGAGAAGCCTCTGAATTCCTTGTTTTTTAGCTGAAATGTGTTTTCTAAATTTCTTTGCTTGCATATATTTAATTTCTACGCAATGGCAAGCTCCCACAATGCCTTGGGAATGTTGTAGAGACAGACGGGGGGAAGGTAAATAATTGTGTATGCAGGAAGTGTGTGATGCACATGTGTTTGACACAGCGGTGTAATAGATGCCTGATTAGAAGGGAGACTCCAGACTCACTATGACTCCTGGTGCCTTGCGGGGTGCGAGGAAGCCTCCTGGATCCATGTCCCGGGGCCAGCTTTGGGGGGGGTAGCAGAACCTCAAGTACCCCCAAAATTACCCAAAAGACACTACACTGTATGTTCATCTCTTGTGTATTGTAGCTCAGCGAGCCTATAAATCTGCTTTTACGCTGACGTCTCCACAGGTGCACACAAACTCCACTGTTTATGCCATTAAATGCATATTATTGTTTACGGGCTGCTGTTAGGTTTTATCGGTTATGGCATACGTGCTGTGCCGACCTAACCCAGCTACTTCCACCGGCGTGTTGATACGCTCGGAGGGGTTCCCCCTCAGTTTGATTCAAACGTGTGCATGCGTGCGTATTCCAGCCCAATCTTCTGCACGCCGCTCTCTCAAGGCCACATCATTATAGTAAGAGGGCTGTAATTAGTGAGCCCATGCATATTAAACAGCACCCTGCATCTCCAGACCCGAAAGCCTTGAATAAAAAACACAACTCTGCTGTCAATTGCAGCCAAATAAGCCACCGCCGATGTCCAGAAGGTTCCACATATTACCCGCCGAGCATCGAGGGTCATTAGATACCAAAAAAAAAAACAGAAATCAGAGGTTTTCTTTCTCAAGCCCCTCCATCTTGTATTGCTCGAGTAGGATTAGAAGAAAAAAAGAAAGAACTAAGAGGGAAGAGAGTCCTCGGAGCCCTATTAAATGTGAGACAAGTGAAAGCAGAGATATGACAGCTGAAGGTGCCGTCTGTGCTTTTCTGTCTCCGGCTGCACTCGACAGGACAGAGAGGAAACCAAGAGACACTTTTAAACGCGATGCCTTTCACATTACAGGGTGACACGCTCCATTCAAAAGTTTCATGACTGTGAGACCATCGATATAAAAAGAAAAATGCATACGCACTACATTTATGTATGACGGCGTATCAGTGCCAATGTAGGGGAAAAAAAGGAACTGAGAGAGAGGGGCAATATTCTGAGAAAAAACTCGCAAATTTGCTAAGTTTATAAATATATATAGCCGATATAAAACACTTCCGCTAACAGAGGATGTTTGCCGTTGCAATGCCAACAAGTGAAAGCTACCGCTAGCATCTTAGCCCAACCGCCCTGATCAATAAACACCCATAAGATGACAGTTTGTCCTCATAGAAATAAAAGCAACAATAAGCATCAACATCATCACCCTAAGGACCTTAACGATAAAAAATAAATGAGTACATTCATGGGAAGTTAGCTAGCATAGATGCTGGTTGTTAGCATCGTAATAAACTTGTAAATTTGCCACTTTGTTCTCTGAATATTGCCCCTCTCTATCAGACCAGTAAATCCTGAGATTGAGCCGTTGAGCGTTTGCTCTTTCAGACGTTCATGTTGGAGAGCCCCCCCGCCCATATTTATTACCTCCGCAGACCTTCACACACACCATCATACTCACTTTATTGGGGCCAAAGGATGTGGAGTTGGGGGGTCTGCTTGTGATTTACAAGCCTTTTGTCTTATTTCCTTCATAGAACCTGACAGCGACACGCACCAGCAGGGAGTGGCAATCAGCACAGCAGCTCTACAGCCATCAGACATTTCTTCAGTTCATATGCAGCATCTCTGTGTGCAAGGCCATTTCCACAACAATACGCTTTCATTGATGCTTCGACATGTGTGACGTACTGGATAAGTGATCCTTTCATAAGAGATGGAACTGTGTCGGGGGTTAAGATAGAGATTTTTACGAAGACGTATCATGGCCACTGTAGTAAAAAAATGGAGCCGAGAGAGGTGGGCAATATTCGGAGAAAAAAAAGTTTCCCCGATCAATAAACACCCATAAGATGACAGTTTTTTCCTCATATAAATAAAAGCAACAATAAGCATCAACATCATCACCCTAAGGACCTTAACGAGTATCAATTCATGTCATTTAAAGGACAGTTGGCTCCATTGTAATGAGATTATGATGTCTTCTAGTCTTTATTTGACCACCTGAATGCACCAGAAACCATCAGTAAACTTTTACAACTAAGTCCTCACATTCAACAGGGTTTCCATAATGATAACGTTGCCCATAAAATAAAATAATGCACAGTCAGTTTCAAGTGGCAGCGAGTTAATTTCCCTTCTGTACAGAAGCAAATGGAAATCAGAGGGCCGCCTGGAGCCGCAAATACAACATCAAGCGATTTGTAGGGTAAAACATGTACTCTGGTATTTTATTTTTAGGACAACTACTGTATCATTTGGAAGGAACAATGCCGAAGCAAAACTGTGCACAATAATAATCTGCATAAATTACATTGGTGTTTCTACAGTGTGCTGAACAAGCTGCTCTTGAGCCTCGACTTTAAAGGCAGTGTTGACTATCACTGCAGGTACATTCTTACATTTCACCTTGTTTCTAAGATGATTACTGTAACTTAAAGGAAAACTATCCTGATGTAATTCGTGCTGTCTGAACTGTGACATTTTAATTCATATATCGACATCACAGCGGCTCCTTAAGCCAGGATTTTTCTTTGTGAATCAAAAGAAGGAAAAAAGCTTCTTTCCATGCTTTCCTTTCCCTTTCACACACACAGCTTCCCATTAGTAACTAGGTTACGCACACAAACACCTGGAGGTTTGAAGGTCTCGAGTCATTACGGCGGCTGACTCACAGCCGGCGCTGGAGCTGCTTGTTAAGTCATAAATGTCTCAATGGCAGTATAGACAATGGCAGTATAGACCTCTTCCATCGCCTTCCGATCATCCCTCCCTCGGCTTCGTTCTCCACAAAGTACACATAGAAAGCTTTCCACCATTTTACCTTGGAGGAAGAACATTCTCCATCTCCAGAGATTGTGTGCGATACAAGAGTAAAGAATAAACACAGGGCCAGTATTACCAATACCGATACGTTTTAATAATTAAGGTGGATGCATCATTTTCATGCCCTGAAGAGTTTTCGTGATTTTTCAGAATTTGGGCAAAGTACAGTAAAAGTACAATACAGAAATGACATTAGAAAATCACTCCACCACGAATGTTATAAAACATTCAAAACATGTTTTTTTCAAGTACACTGTGTATTCAGGAGACGAACAGAAAGTCTCAATCTCATTACACTGGTAACGATCAATATCAAAACCAGCGTCGGTATCGATGTTCGGATCGATCCGCCCACCACTAATGGATGAAGCTGATAATAAATAAAGAATCCCACTCTTTGAGATCACATTATAATAACGGTATTTACCAACTCAATCATGTAACCACCAACTATTAAATGACTAGAGCGGAGCAGTGACGACGGCGGTAATGAGCCGACATTTTAAGATGAATGGCTGTCTCCATTATTGCCCACAGATTTGTTGTAGTTTCTACATGACGAATGTCTTCATTGAGGTGTTCCTGTAATCGGCCGACTAATTGAATTCATCACTCAACCCGCTAACGGCATCTAGCTGCTCTCTTACTTCCTCACTAAGGTGTCCAGCGAAAAACAAACAATTTAATGACATTTTCTAATACTGCACCATCAAAATATGAAATCGAGAAGCAAATATGTATTTTTTTGTTCAGCTGTAAATGTAATTTGTAAGCCTGGAATGAGCTCATTATTGACATTTCTAATTAAATGCGACTTCACTAAAAAACAAGATGTTTTGGGCGATCTCCAGAAAACGTCTCTCAAGTTTTATCGGGTTAAACATTTTTCGGGGTGAAGTGCGAGATCCAGTAAAATATTAATATACATATTAAGATATGCAGTATTGGAGGAATTGTTGAGGTTTCCAGTCTTCAACTTTACTTTTTTGGTTCACCATAGAAATCTCTACAAACCCAGCGTACATTTATGTAGTTTGAGAGCTGAGCTAGAAGGAGGATGACCCCCATCCATCAGGTTCAAATGCATTCAAATTGTGCACAATTGTGCAAATGGCCCAAAAAATAAGAAGAAGATAAAAAAAAAAGATATGCAGGTTTAAAGAAAACTCACCTGCAGCCTCGCTGCCAGCAGTAATGGATGGAGCGTCAGAGAGGAGTGATGTGGGAGCGACCTCCTTCCTCCCGATGGAAGTGCTGGAAAGGATTTGTTTCAGAAGAATAAAAAAAAAGAGAGAGAGGTTAAATTGATTAGTCTTGCAAGTTGTAAAATAAATTGGTTTGGCTATAAGACATTCAGATTTTAGAAATTCAAATAAGATACAGAAAAAAAATTCACCTGGAGACCTGATTTCAGGAGAAGTGGGTTTTATTCCAGAATATCACATGTGCATACTTATATAGGGTTGGAATAATTATAGCGCCAAACAAATGCATGAATACATCTGTGTAATTATGACACATAATGTAAATGATTGCACCTGGTCAAAAGTGATTACTGATGCATTTATATAGGAATAAACAGAGGATTGTGTCTGAAAACCAAATATTCCAACTTTATGGGCGACCCTGTATAAATATCAATATCTACGGAGGACATGAACCCGAATAAGACACACCGAGCTAGTAACTTTTAACTTTGCATTGGGGAGCAATAATCCAATGGGTGATTGTCCTTCAGAGACGGTTTAAATAATAGAAGACATTTATGGCCCACAGTGGGAATCATAAATAGGTCAACTTCCAACAGCAAGAAACACGGCGTGATGATGGGAACATAAATCCATAAAGGTGATATTTGCAGTTTGTTCAACACAATCCTGCTTTTTTGGAACGAAGAACCACATTTTCTTTGTCAACCTTGTTGTGAACTTTGGGTTTTGTGGAGCATCTCTTATTCATGAGCGTAATTGCTCGCTTCTCTTACTCACGACCGGAAGATAAAAACATGTTCATAATAACCAAAAACATGGAAAAAATAGAGGGAAAGAAGTAAGAAAGAGGAGACGAGCAATAACTTGTGACATAATCATTCCCCCGAAGGCTGGCTTCTGAAATCGCTGACTCAGCGGTCTGTGGACACTCTCTATTAATCGTTCTAGAACAAATGACTACTAATCAAACGGGCAACGAGCGATATCTGAGTGGCGAGGTTCGGACGGAGATAGCTCCCTGAATAATTAAGTTGTAATTGGAAAAAAATGTGAAGGGGCTTGAAACGTCCCTTGTGTGTCATTTATTAGGCATCTGTAATAAGATAAATTAAAATAAAAATAACAAACTGGAGAGTGAAATGAAGTGATATGATGAAAGAATCAAAGCTTTAATCACAACACTCAGCCGGAGATCATTTCTGTAACAGCTGCATCTTTTTGTTTGATTTACAAACAGAGCGTTATTTTATTCATGAATCAGGTTTAGTCTTCATAACTAAATGATCCGATAGGAATGTTTCCAAACTTATCATATAATCGGAGGAACAAAAGTCCACATGACTGATGTTAAAAAAGGGATTAAAACAAAGTATCTTCTTACAGGAGTAGTCAAAGTTAAGCTCTGCTAATCAATAAACTGTAATTCATAATAAAAGCATGTGACTAGGTCATGTGACTAGGTCATTAACTTGAGCCTCAATGAACAAAATCAGCACAAAATAACTATTTCTCTTAAAGCGACAGTTACCTACATTACTGTTCTGAAGCTAACACAGTGTTAGCCATCAGACATACAGGGTCGCATTCGTTGATTATTATTATTTACAAGTGAAATATAAATTATATTTCTGATGAAATTAAACGTTAATACACCAGCATTCGGTTCAGATTTAGCATTGAGTTATCATTCAGACATGAGCCCAACACCTAAAGTTGAGCTATCTAACCATAATTTTACGTGTTTGAAAAAGTTAGGTAGTTTTTATTCCTATTAAGGCAACTTTGAACAAACAGCTATCAACTGTGTTTTGTGCAACTGGAATACAAGAAAATACCACATTTTAAAAAATCCATTCATGAATTGTGAAATGTATTCAGTGCAGAGAGACGGAATCATGAATAATTAATTGACTGATTAATTAACGGATGCTTTTGCTCATTTTCTTTATTGACTGCTTTATTGGACGACCCATGCAAATAGACACTTAGTTGTTAATTGTTTTGAAATACCTATTAGTCTGTTGTGATTAACCGCCGGGTGAGTAATGAATTAATAATGTGGCATGAGGCTCATATCTGTGGGCTGAAGATCAGCACACGCAAAACAGCAACCCAACACAAATAAATGAGCAAAAAGCCGGAAACAATCAGTGTCCAGATATTCTGAACACGATGCAGTTGATTTTGTCAAGGTTCGACTAAAGATGCCCCCCCTCCTCATTTTGATACAGCTGAGCTTCGTGTCGGAGCTAAAAGGAAAGAGGATTTGTCGAGGTTTTCCGTCTGAACAACTCTTTGACATAAAAGCCGTTTATGGTACATTAGTGTCAGAGGAAGCACCTTCACCTGGACACACTCTCTGTTACACACTCACTTTGAGACTTGTGTGTCCTTCATGTTCTTTCCAACATGACCATTTTTCTACTAAAGTCCGATGTTTGTATTGAACTTGTAAGGATCTCAGTCGGTAATGCAAAATAAATCGCATTATACTTTTTTGGGGGGGTTCTAGATAAAGTCAAACCAGGTTCAGGTCTTTGGGTTCTGCTCACGGGGACTCTGGACACATTTAGAACCCTTTATCCCCAGATTGTATGTCCATGTGCCAATGTGGGAGGTAATGCTCTTTATGTCGGGAGATAGAAAGTATGGGTGGTGGAAGGGGGTGTAGCACTATTTTTACCATACTGTCATTTCCACAAGCAGATGTCGTAGAAAGTAAGAATTCAAATTGCTATCACAGAACGAGGGTTACACTATGGTAACCTTGCTCACTAGTACATGCATCCCTGCTCCTGCCATCAAATTGAATGTACCGTATACCCCGCTGCTGTTCTGGGAATAACTGCCACATGTCTCCACTGAAGACAAAAAAAATACCCAGATTTAAAATTAAAAGAATGAGTTTTCTGGTGTAATACATGAAAATCCACCTCGATCCCCCCGTTGAGGGAAGGAAAAGCCTCGCCGCGTATGAAAGAATCTTCTCCTGAAGCCGGGCACGGCGCCAAGCACAATGTCTGCTGGCAGCGGCGGCAGCCCGAAGGATTCTCACTGTTTATTTAGCTTCTTTTTATGTTTGGCACACGGGAGACAAAGAAAAGGGGATTCGATTCAAGAAACGCCGAGGAGGTCGATGTTTGAAACGTGGCAATTAACCTGCGGCGAAAGATTTTTTGATGCAGATTTTTTGAGGAAGCTATAAACTCCTTCCCTGCTGGTTGGTTCACTTTGACAGGATCAGGGAGGGGAGGGGGAGGAACCCTAATTATAGAGCGGATGCAAATGGCTTAAACAACAAGGAAGACTTGGAAGAAGTTAAACAACACATTAGCAAAGGGGGGGAAGTTTTGTAGTAGAGTTGTAAAAATAAATCAAACAGGGAAAGCAATTAATTTGAGCTGCGTTTGAAGTCATTCGAGTGCAGCTATGATGTCACGGCGCTCCGTCGCTGCAGACGTTAGCTTATTGCCAACAGCAAAGCATATTTACACAACGCTGCTGCTGCCATCATAATAGTACAATCCTAGTGTGTAGTGTGAGATTTTTAGTTGTATATTACACTCTGACAAGATCTTCCATTTAAAACAACCGTCGGCATATTGGAGTCTTCCTCGCCTGCAATTCTTGGCTGTGGTATCCGTGACGATGAGCCCAGATAAAGTGAAGTTAATTAAACACCTTTACTTGCCCCCTGATTAATGATGTTGTTTCTTTTTGACGTCGATCATCTGAGGCCGCCCCCCTCGGGAGTCAGGACGCAGATACGAGGGCCACGGGAAGGTCAAAGGGCAACGTGTACTCAGCGGGGGCGTCACGCTCAGCGAGGCTCCCACCTATTTCCTGTTCGACAACGCCGCCATTAACCTTCAGTCACGGCTATCTGATGGCGAAGCCCGTCGGAGCGGCGGCTCATTTGCTTAATAAGGACCCGATCTGAGAGTGAGGGATGGAAAAGAGGAAGTCAGTCAGCAAAGAACAGGGGGGAGTGAGGTGTGTCCTCGCCTCATTAACACACAGGGATTGTGTGTGTGTGTGTGTGTGTGTGTGTGTGTGTGTGTGTGTGTGTGTGTGTGTGTGTGGCAGCATCTGCTCAATGGATACATGAAATGTTTAGCAATGCAGTTTATGATTGAAATTGCTCCATGCAACTGAAAACCCAATAAAACCATATTTGCTAGCTGAATTTCTGAGACCTCTATCTTATCAACATAATCAATACTTTCCTTAAAAATCTGTAGTATATGACCTGACACATGTAGTCTGTCCTCTAGTGGATTATCATTCCACTGCAGGCAGTGGAAGGGCTTTTTTGGGGGCCTTTTCAAAACACACATTTTGGCGGGAAAATCATCCACACACTTTTGGCGGGAAAATCTTTGCTAATTTGCCACAATTTATGGTAAGAATAACATTTATATTTTAATTAATTAAAAAAATATATATTCTGTATTGAAACAACATTTCATTACTTAATAATTAATTATTTATATTACAGTTAAAACGTGTAAAAAATCATGTCACAATTTTGTAAAATTGCAAAATTTGCAAAAATGTTTTTGGGGACTTTCTTAAAAGTTTTAATAAACATCTCAGTTCCAACAAATTTGAATTTTCTGGCTATGGTTTGATGTGATTCTGGGCGACTTCTACTCTTGAAGTGTCTTCCTTGAGGTTTCTTCCTTTTTAGTTATTTGATGCCGAGTTCAAGAGTCGGACCGTTACCTCACTAATAAGACGCCAGCGGCACGCCGTCTGACTGCTGCTGAGGTTTTGTCACAGACAGACGCAGATATTCGTCATCAGCCCAATCTGCCTCTTGATGCCTGATGAATCGGCAGTCCGCGGCGGAGACGCCGAAGGCAGGCAGCCACGGTGCTGCAATTATCAATCATGCACGCCGTCGGGGTCGCGCTCATATTTCAATGCTGCCGCTGTCAAAGGGGATGGATGTCACGCAGGTGGATTGATACATAGTAAAAAGGCCCTGCATGCACTTATTGTCCGATTGATCTTCAAAAAAAGTAGCAACGACTTCTTTTACGTCACTTACTACGTCATGTGAAACATTGACAGTGATCCATGAAGTACGACTGCATCAATTACATTGACCACAAATCACCAAGCAATTGAGTCTCCCGCCACAAAGCTAGACCCGAGGCGGACTATGTGACTCCGGAGAGGTTCTCAACGTCACTTAATCCTGGACCAAATGTCAAGTATGACAGTCGGTAAATAACCCCATTATAGTCCTCTAAAAGCAGCAGGAGTGGAGAGAGTACGTTGGAGTGGGCTCCATTGTTATCTGAGCCTCGTTTTCAATTAGTTACGTTTTGTATGAGAAGTTAATGGTGTCTGTAACACCATTGAACATTTGCAAAGTCACATAATGAAGCCAGAATGAGCAAATCAAAGTTTAACTGACATCAAACAAGAGAGCTGGAGAGGCAGAGGTCTCTAATTACGTTTCTGGCGTATTATGAACCTTTAAAAGCGGCTACATCACAGACACTAGCTTTAACGACATCTCCGATGCATTCAGGTGTATCTCGCCGTCCTTACGCGACATTGAATGAACTAAAAATAGTGCGAGCAACCTGCTTATTGCCAGAGAGCGCAAGAAAAGTTAAGATAGATGTGGGCGTCGGGGAAGGGTGTCAGAAGCCCTCATACAAAGTAATAGGACGGCCGTGAACAGGGAATAACTGACTGAAATAGTCTTTATCATTTGTCTTCTGGTTTCTCCTTGTTACGCTGGCCTGGGAATAAAAAAGAAAGGTATTCAAAGGTTATACAAAAAAAGGGCATAGGCAGAAATAAATGAATCCACTTTGAGGTGAACTTGAGAACATTGTCATCAGGTTGGAAATTAAGACGGAAAATGTCAACAAAGTAATTCTGAAGTGCTGTTTAATGATGATTAACAAAATCAGATAAATCTTCCTACAATGGCGTATTAAAGCCGTTAAAAAATGGGGCAGAGAGAGGGGGGAAATATTCAGAGAAAAAAGTGGTACATTTACAAGAAATTAGTCATATTTATGAGATTCTCAAGTCTCAAATTTACGAGAAAAAAGTTGCAAGAGTAAGAGATTATAAAGTCACAAATTTACAAGAAAAAAGTTGCAAATTTACCAGAAAAAAAGTCACAAATTTACAAGATTCTAAAGTCACAATATTCAGAGAAAACAGTAGCAAATTTACAAGAAATTAGTTGCAAATTTATGATATTATAAAGTCTCAAATTTACGAGAAAAAAGTCGCAAGATAAAAGATTCTAAAGTTGCAAATTTACAAGATTCTAAAGTCACAAATTTAGTTGAATCAAATCCCAAATTTACGAGATTACGAAATATACAATATATTATTTATTTTTCTCTGAATATTGACCCTGCTTCGGCTCAGTTTTTTTTTCCTACAATGGCCCTATATCCCCTTCGTAAATACATATTGGCATCATTCATGCTTCATTATGGGCTTTTGAGAAACTCATAATTGTGGCGTTGCCATGACGTCACAGAGCCGTCGAGCTCTTTTACCCACGTTGCCTTTTGTTCCTCGCGCCGGAGGGCGATTATGAACATTACGGTTCCCTTTCATTCTGTCAAACGCAGTCATATGCAGAACAATTACCTGGTGATTTGATGTGCTTTATTCCCGACTCAATGCAGCCTGATTACACCGGGTTATAATGGTTTTGATAAGATAGATATTAAATGTGAGGATGACACCTGCAGTGTCCTCGCGTCTTCACTTCTTATTACCTTTTAAATAATAAGAGGATTGAATGCATAATACAAAACTGGTAGATTTTTAACATTTCTCATCCATGCTGGGGAGAAACCTACAACTCTTTTGTCCTCATATTAATATTTCAATATCTCATTTGTGCCACTGCCTGATCCAGATCATGCCTTACACTCATGATGACATATTTCTGATCTTCATGTATAATAAGATGAGAGAGGCAGCGATCTAATGCTCATATTCAAAGAAGAGAGCCAGTTAAAGACCAAAGGTGAAGTACTTAAAACAATTATATTATACTATATATGATGTGCAGACTCATTCATGATGTGTATTTCATAATAAATGTACTATTAACTAGGTCATTAAAGTTAGAATCCTGTAGATTTTCATCAAACCCCAATTTTTGACCCTATAAATTATGATCAGAATTTGCTCGAGGCCATTTGATGCCTGTCATCTACCGATATAGAGGTTTCTATTGGTTGTGGCAGTCTGCCTTTACTGGATTAAGATTGGATTAAGATCTAAAAATGGGGGGTAAACAATGTGTTTGAAAGAAAACACACTGTGGAAATCTCACCCATTTTATTTATGTTTTTATATTCTGGCATGGAGATGATCACAAAATGTGGATTATTCATATTTGGTCTAGTTTTCTATAATTGCCTTGGCAGTTCTGCTCTTATTGTTGTTGTGTCACACACTGGGACATCTGTTTCCCTCCCTACATGCCTTCCAATCCTCATTCTCCTCGACATCATCTGGAACGGCACCGGACCATCTTCCACATCAGGGTTAAACCTTCCATTTGATTGCAATTGACATAATTATTCTGATAATGTCTTTCCAAAATAGCAATTAAGAGCAGCGAAGCCACGGGCAACCAGAGGAGACCAAACTGGGAAGGAGGAGGAGAAAGAAACAGAATAGAGGAAGCTTTTTTTTTCTTTTTCGGGGGGCCAGCCAAGCAGCAATTGCTCTGCACAGTTGAGCAGTGGAGATAAGCCACAAAGCAGATGCCTGCATATCAAGTGCTTGCCTTAGTTGCCACAATTCCAATAGCTGACTCACAGCTCTGGGGCACAGAGTGTGTGTGTGTGTGTGTGTGTGTGTGTGTGTGTGTGTCACTGTGTCGGGGTCTCAGTGTTGGTAGGATTAGGAGGTGTTGAAGACAGAGGGGGAGAAACGTTTTTGAGAAGGGTCATGGTCTGGTTAGTACCTCTGCGACGGGAAACAAGGACGGGAACCATCAGTCACTCGATGCTCGGCGACACACATCGGAGCGGTCCACGCTAACTTAGATGAAGGGCTGATTGAAAGCTGAACGTGGTGCTGACGTGTTGGATGCATAGGCAGCTCTGCACTCTCATTCTCAATGATCATTTCATTTATTTATCTGTCTCCTGCATTGATATTCCAATCATTTTTGCAATCTGTAGCCACGTTTCGTGGAAGACAGAATATTAACAACACTTTTGTTTTACTGTGCAAATTTCATTTTAAACACTTGATGGGAAGGACTAAGAAAAACTCATTATTATTACACAAAGTCATTAGCAAAAACATGATTTGTTCAGTACAGTATTCCACAGTATACCAGTATTTCTGGTATTCCCAGTGTTAAAGCCGGCCCTCCATCCAGGACTTATAGGAAACAGGAAGCCGACCCTTCACTCCCTGGACACAACCTGAACAGAACACAGTTCTCCAGAACCACCAACGACACAAGAACACTTTCCTCCTGCTGGCCGTCACCCTGATGAACAGATGACATCAGTCATACTGTATAAAAGGCCTCAATGTGCCACAATGTATTATTGCTGTTGTTGGGAATATATTTCGAATGATTGGCTTCGTGATAGGTCAATATTCCAGCTATTTAGTTACCTGGCACCTGATTGGCTAATGCTCTCCTGCCTTAACGAGGAGTGGAGTGGCAAATAAGCCCTCGCTCAGATGTGACAAATACAACGTGTTCTGTTCTTCTTCCCACATACCAAGCATAAACCCCATGACCATCTCATCAGCTCGGTCATCATTTCCCTTTCTCCCTGGGCAAATGCAAATCAATCACCTTCTAACACCAAAACATCCACCGCTGCTGCTAATATAACCAGTAACATACATTCTTCACCCTGTATGAACAGTATAGAGACATATTCACACACATGCTGTACATAAATCCATGTGTGCAGGCATACTGGTATGCTAAGCATGGAGTGTGTTAGAGGGTCTGTGAGACTTAAAGAAGTGATGCATTAATAAGCCTACAAGGGGCACCGCCACCAATTAATAAGCCTACATCAGGGCACCGCCACCAATCAACTCTGCACTTCTGCAACAGAAAATGAGGACACATGGGTTAGGGTTTGGGTTGAGGAGTTAGAATTAGGGTTAGGGTCAGGTCTTGGACCAGTGTTTGAAACTCCCAGCAGACACCCGCTCACCATGATAACTGGTTCTACCGGGTTAGGGGGTTAGGGTTAGGGTCAGGTCTTGGACCAGTGTTTAAAACTCTCGGCAGACACCCCCACTCACAGTGCCAGCTGGTTCTGCAGGTCTCGGACCAGTGTTTAATACTCCCATTAGCCACCCACTGACCATGAGAGCTGGTTCTACAGTGTTAGGGGGTTACGGTTAGGTCTTGGACCAGCGTTTAAAACTGCCAGCAGACACCCGCTCACCGTGATAACTGGTTCTACAGGGTTAGGGGGTTAGGGTCAGGTCTTGGACCAGCGTTTAAAACTACCAGCAGACACCCACTGACCCTGCCAGCTGGTTCTACAGGGTTCAATATTCGGCAGCTACATTTGTTACTCAATACTGTAGAAGCAGTAAACCTGCAAGATGAGATTTATCTATTGTATTCCTGAATGATGCATGCCATCTCCTCTCCACAGTGCCATACACACCGTTTTCCTGATAAAGATTGGCCTTTCACCAAATAGTACGGCAGTTAAGTAAGTAAGATCTGACCGCAACAAAACAAAATGCCACTTTTACCGTTTCACTGTCAATCACCTGATTGTTTTCCGTCACCGAGGTTGTTTGTGAAGTTGTGAAATATTTTTACGAGTCCCTTTATTCCAAATCGATGACATTCAGCTTCTGAGGGATAGAGCAGCTGGAGGGTGGAGTGGTGACGGGGCTCCGATAAAAGCAATGTGATGTTTTATCTTCTAAAAGGGACGAGGAAAATCACCACAGAGGGGAAAACCTTCTTTTCAGGCACGCATATCGCAATCTATGTGTGTAGAAAATAGATGTATTTATTAAACTCACTGTGTGGCGGTTACTGTTGGACATTACCATGACAGAAATACTAATAAGTACTTAGAACAGGTCTACACTGTTGAATTAAATGAACAGTTGCCACTCTCTTATTGATTTAGATATTCTTTTTATTATGTTTGTGTGTTAAAGGGACAGATTGCATGTAACGTAAAGTCTCCCAGTCTGTGATTTTTCCCTGAAACTTTGTTATGTTGCCCCTTCATTTCTTTTAAATTGTCAAGATAAAGGCAGATAAATAACAACAACAAAAAAGGCTATTTAAACCGCAGCTCCAGCAGGTAAATCAACCCCTAAAGAGAATGCAGTCGTTTTTGTGCGATTGCTACGGCAACGCGTTTCGTCTATTACTGTGCATAAAGGAGCTGCATCATTAATCACAGGCTAGCCTTCACTACGGGGAGAAGAAAATGGATTTATGAATGTAAATCAGTGCATTAGAGCTGCTTAATGCACACAGTGGACCAGAGGAGCCCACTGTTGAACTGAACTTTCCAGATCAATAACATTCTATATTTGACCCGTCGGCAGTTTGAGGTTCCATTCTTTATGCTGAGCTAAGCTAACTTTCTATAGGTTCACATTTACTGTACAAATATGTTGTAACAATGGAACATTAGTTTATTTTTAAATATTAAATGTCTTGTATATATCATAGCTTTTCGATTAGTGTTATGAAGCATGTAATCGTGCTAATTGTGTGGATTTTTACTGCATCTGTGAATTTAAATGTATTTTTGAGAGTTTATTGAAGACCAGGCCACGTACAGGTCCTGTTGAGTACTAGGAAATCACATAAGGGTGTCTTTACATTTACATGCATGTAAGCCAGTTATTTTTCTATTGGACACGTTTATTTAACAATGAATGGGACGGGATATGCTAATGAGCTGCCAGCAGAATTAATCTGTAAGTTTCTCCTGACGGATTTGAAACGATTCATCATGATGTGATGATACCTTTGATATATAAAATAAATATTCATAGAGTAATCTCTCTTTTTTCCCCGAGTCATCGCTCAGGGTGATTACCACAATAAAACAATGGGAATCCTTTCAAACGACCGGCTCTTATTGTATTTCAGTCTGAAACGACACATCCGAAGGTGTCGGAGGCTGCCGTTGTTTTGATCGTGGAGCGTTCGGAGGCTTTTAGTGAGACGGTGTGTGAGTGACAGCAACAGCGACTCAGAGAGGATTAACTCGGTGTTTAACGTTTCCACCCTGAATGCAAAACAGTCGAGCTCGTCAGTTAAGATTGAATCCGTGAAGACGCTACATGGAAGAGAAAGAGAGATTTTAAGCACTCTTTACATACATTGTAATGGTACCTATAAATATGATATATATGGATAAAACATGTTGATGCAGGAAGCATCATTAAGCTGAATGCTATAATTCAACACTCTTCATTCAGTCCTTGTTCCGGATCTGAATAAAAAAACCCTGATGGGATTAGAGAAGCGGGAGGAGATGCCGGTGACTCATCGGACATCTTTAGCACTGACTTCGGATACGAAGGTGAGGTGATGCATCCGAACAAACCTTGAACTCACATTAGTATGTTAGTAAGCGTTATTATAAGTTATTTTTAGCACGGAGACGGAGATTCGGCTCCACTGAACCGAGAAAAAGGCTGAGTTTTTATTTGGTGCAGCTTCTTCTTCTTCTTCTTCTTCTTCTTCTTCTTCTTCTTCTTCTTCTTCTTCTGGGTGAAAGGGTCGATGCGAGAACGTCTAGAAGTAAGAAGTAAAGAAGTAAAAAGAACCTTAAACACCGTAGTGTTACTACTACTTGTGTCCTGCTGTTCGTTAAACGGTTGCTTTTTTGTTGTTACCTTTAATAACTGATGAATATAAATGTAGATTGTATGAAACCAGTAGTAGAGGTGAAACTGTGAAATTGCACTAATGATTATTATTATATTACGGTGATTCCAATCCCTATTCCTTTGGCACAGAAGGTCAAGCATCACACATCACACCTTTAAGTGTTAACAAGTCTCTGACTCCAGCATTCGTTAGTGAATTCATAATTCATCCTGCATCCAGTCAGTCATTAAATTATGGGTCACACGTTTTTGACTTCTTCCCCTCACAAACGTAATAGTAAAGCTAATAGAGGCAGCGTTCATACAGGTCACATTCATGACTAACAAATCTTTCTAGTCATTATTGTATCTTTTGCTTGTCAAACAAATATCAAATAGATCTAATTATGAATTATCTATGAATTGCAGCACACAGACTATAACCATCTACCATTCCTCTACTTGCTTATCGACGTTGCAAGGCATGCGAACTGCAGACTCTGCTTTAACCGCGTCACACTGGCGAGGTAACGTCATTAAATAATCAGACGATCGATATCAATCACGCGTTATCGTTGTGAGACCAGCAGAGGAGGATGGACGAGGGGGGTCGGGGGGTTTATCGTCTGAAGAAGAAACGTCTTCTAATCCTGTTAATGTTTCAAACAGTTCAATTTCCAGCTGGGAATTCCTCCGGGGGAATGTTTGGGCCTGCAGCGCTGCAGACGTACGCGGCTTACTGGTGTTAAAGAGAATCAGTCAGTCCAGCAGCGTGGACCTCCTTTCATCGGAATCAACTCTGAGAACTTTCAGTCGGGCAGAAGTCCAGGTGTCAGGGGACTTCAACTTCTGTCGGATTTAAACCCTCTCCTGCTCTGTCCCGGTGCATTTGTGAATATCTAGACCAGGGGTCTCAAACTCAACTTAGCTGAGGGCCGCTGGAGTGGTCTGGGTGAGGCCGGGCCGCATCAAGTATTCCACAAGAAAAGGGGTTCAAGTATTAAAAAAAAAGTACAACCGATTCTCAATCTTTACTAATAATTCAGAACATGCAGAACATGAACGGTTCTTCAGAACATAGGCTTCTCTTACTTCCTCCTACTGTATACTATATACTATTATTCAGGTGTGCTCAATAGTCCAGAAATTACGGTACAAGTGACCAACCTTGCTACGTAGCCCACAAGTGTTAAAAAATACAAAACCCACAGGGCAACGACTCACGCAGATAAAGTGAAGAAAAAAACGTGTGGGACGCACGAACACCAAGCTTTGATTTGAGGTAGGGGGGCCGCCAGTCCGAGACCCCTGATCTAGACTATACGTCTCACAGGTCGGCCTCCTCCAGAGGCAGCTGACGGAAGTGTCAGGATGACTGCTTCTCAGTCATCCTCACACTTGCCAGAAAGTTGCCAGAACACTGTTTACGAGAGGGAAAAAAGGCATGCTGTCACACAATGTGTTCAAATACTCAGAGTAAATCAGCAGCATGTGCTGCTATTGTAGTCACGTTTAATCTGCTACGATTTACTCACGCTCTAATCTGGAGGCACTACATAGAAAACTGCTCGTTTTGTGTTGCTCGGCAACCGCTTTGAGGATTTATTGCCCTAGAATCACCAGACCCTTGTTTTGTTATTGAAGAGTTAAAAAGCGAACATTTCTTGACTGTTTATATTTCGCAGCATGTCATATTTGAGGGAATTACAATAAAATAATGAAGCTCTGCTTGAAGTGATTCTGTAAATCTTGGCGTTTTAATCCCAGCGGCAGATGTTTGATGCCGACTCTTGTCAATATTAAATCTCCTTTTTGATCATTTTTGGTCTCCACCAACTGATTTTTGTTGTTGTTGTTACTGAAAATAATCTCTTGTGGGTTCGTCACAACGAGTGACACTTAACATGTCGGACATTTCATGCTTCATCACTAAATAATTGATTATAGCTGCTTTAAATCACCACTAACCAACAGTGAAAGGAAACTGGTGGATGTTCATACCAGACTTTTGGTTTTACCGTTGCCAGGGGCGATGATACAAACAGTGTATGAACAAACAAAACAAGTCATTCAATAAATGAGATTGTGTTTTAAATCCAGTAGATTGGTAAATAAAGGTTTGGTGTTTAATGGGATTATGTAATAATGTGTTTTAAATATTGTCTGGCAATGAAATGATCCTGAATGAATATATGTTTCAATTATTTGGACTTTTTTGTGTCCTCAGCATATCTTTTCTAATGAATCATTTCCACATGTGGTGATATCAGTTCACCTTTGAGAGATTTTGTCACCCTGTGTTAATGTGATGCAGATAGAGTCATATTTCACCGATTCTCAAGGCTGTTTGCTTTTTGTCTTTGTGCCATTTCCCTTTCTTCCCCGCCAGAATAAGAGTTAGCATGACGTGCATTCATCACTAAAAGCGAAAACAAATGCGCTCGACTGCTGTTCTTGATGAAGGTTAAAGCTCTTTGTCATCTAATCCCGCTCTGCTGGTCCTCACAGGACGGAGGGGGAGGAACAGTAATGGCCTCCCCTCCAGCACAGCTCACTCATTTCCTCCCCAAACAGGAGACCAAACAGCCTCACACTAGATCTTGTTAATAGTTTAACTTCTGCGGCTGAAGCTGAGGTACAATGTGTTCTACATTTAAAAAATGAAATATCGCCATGGAGACAATTAACAGCTTAAAATAACGTGGCAGCAAATAACACAAAGAGCATTTGTAAGGTGTCAGGTGAGATGACAAAGTGTGCTTTTGCAATATCAGAGGCCGTTCATCATTCAACAAGTGCTTTTACTGACGGCGTGGATGAGGGAAGTGGGATGCCAGGAGATGATTTAAACCCCCAAATATATCGTCTGAATAAGGTCTCACTCTTACAAGCTGCCATAAACGTAATGCAGGGAGCCAAAAGATCAACAACGGCGTTTGAGTTACAGACGGCAACAAAAACGCAGCAATATAACTCTGGTGTGTCCGGAGCTTTATTGGCTGGAATTCTGAGACTCGAGGGTTGGAAAGTTGCCCGTTTATTTTTTTGTTCGGAGGAAGTCTCTTCTTGCACCATCAGTTTAGTGAAGCAGTACAATAGTACAAATACTTCACTAAAAGAAGGCTACTGAAGTTTCCTTTCTGACAACCTTTTACTTTTCCTTCCAACATGTTGAAACTAATATGTGTACTTTACCTTACTTTACTTTTAAGGCATTTGAGGGTAATTATTCACATTTTCTTTGTTATTATTAATATGATTTGAGAGCCAGTAGAAATGTCCTTCATAGGGATACTTTTTACGTTTACTTTGAGTACATTTCAGAACCTGTACTTGTTCCCTTTTACTTGAGTAAAGAAGTTGAATCAGTACTTCTACTTTTACCAGAGTCTTTGTGAACACAAGTATTTGTACTTCTACTCCAGGATTTTTCAGCCGCCCGTTTTAGAGGACGCCCTGAGATTGTTTGTAAAAGTAGGACTTATTAAAGTTACCTTTCTGTGGAGTCGCCTGGAACACTTCATCACCGTTGATGCTCCTCCCTCCGATACTCAGATGTACTCAGATGTACTCAGATGTACTCAGATGTACTCAGATACCGATCCGCTGTTAAATGCAGAGAATGGACACGTTTTGTTCAGACATGTCAAACGAACAATTGAACAAAAACATTGAATTCCAGCAAATGCCTCACGATAAAATTCAATTAAAGACTTACAGATGTGAAATGTTCATTTAGCGTTAGCAGTTAAAGGAGAAATCCGGTCATTTTTGACCCCATGTCCGTTGTCCTCAGGGTCATCCCGACTTATTAGAAGCAAAAAACCCGACAAAAATTGACGTTGCCTAGCCTGAGATCTGTACCTGCCTGGCAGCCTTCCAGACTCGCTCCAATGCTAACCCATTGGGGCACGTTATATCTGCTTTCCTGGGCCTCAGAAAACAATTCCAAGACCTATGCAACACAGGTTGGGTCCGTACGAGACACCACGGCGCTCGTTTAGCTCAAATAGTGTTGCAAAACGACATAAATATGTGTGTTTTTGCATGGAGTTACTCACCTCAAATCACCCCGTAGACATTAGCAGTAGATAGCCGAGCGCCTGTCGTCCCTCCCAGTCACCGCAGAAACGAAAACGTTTTCCTCGTAGATTTTGATTTTGTATCCATAAAGAAACGACCGAGCTGTGCAGTCCTCATGTCCGTAATAAATCCAGGAAGCTGTTATGTCCATATGTATGACTGTTACAACATAGCAACGATAGCTTCAGCTAGTAACGTTCCAGGCGCTCGTCCGTCCCAGTCACCGCAGAAACGAAAAAGTTTTCCTTGTAGATTTTGTATCCATAAAGAAACGACTGAGCAGTGCAGTCGTCATGTCCGTAATAAATCCAGGAAGCTGTTATGTCCATATGTATGACAATGTTACAACATAGCAACGACTGCTTACAGCTAAACAGTAGCCGAGAGCCAAAAGTCTTGCGCAAGTTCCCGTCTCCCGACGTCCTCACTCTGGAGCTGTTTTCAAGCCAGTACAGTGAAAAACTTCTTTCCATCGAGCAGTGCCGTCATGTCCATATGACAGTGTAACTGGCGCTAGCCTACATAGTAAGATTGCTTAGCCTGTGTGACAGTTGAACCTGCTACAAAGACAACAAATAATCTTGCGCAGTCTCAGTAGGCTAGTTGTGTTGACGGCATGAGTGGGAGTCGCGTGTGCAGACTGCAGTCTCTCATCAACAGAGTGAGATCAAAGTGACCCTAGCGCGACTTTTCAAGATTTGTCACTGTACTGGCTTGAAAACAGCTCCAGAGTGAGGACGGCAGACGGGAACTTGCGCGAGACTTGCATTGTTTTGGCTCCCGGTGACTGTTTAGCTGTAAGCAGTCGTTGCTATGTTGTAACATAGTCATACATATGGACATAACAGCTTCATGGATTTATTACGGACAGGACGACTGCACTGCTCGGTCGTTTCTTTATGGATACAAAATCAAAACTACGTGGAAAACGTTTTCGTTTCTGCGGTGACTGGGAGGGACGACAGGCGCTCGGCTATCTACTGCTAATGTCTATGGGGTGATTTGAGGTGAGTAACTTCATGCTAAAACACACATATTTATGTCGTTTTGCAACACTATTTGAGCTAAACGAGCGCCGTGGTGTCTCGTACGGACCCAACCTGTGTTGCATAGGTCTTGGAATTGTTTTCTGAGGCCCAGGAAAGCAGATACAACGGTGCCCCAATGGGTTAGCATTGGAGCGAGTCTGGAAGGCTGCCAGGCAGGTACAGATCTCGGGCTAGGCAACGTCAATTTTTGTCAGGTTTTTTGCTTCTAATAAGTCGGGATGACCCTGAGGACAACGGACATGGGGTCAAAAATGACCGGATTTCTCCTTTAAGTATCTGGTAGAATAAACATTGTGGCTAATATATATAAAATTAGAGAAAAACACACAGCACGATGGATTTCATGAACACACATAATTTCCTGTGAGACAATAACACCGTCAGCTACTTTGTAGAGATAATTACTAAATTTAAATGCATTTAATGGAATCTATAAATTTCATCAAAAACAAGATTTGATTTTGTAAAAATCTCAAGAATATAATAAGACAATAAAAGACTAACTTTAACATCTAAAGGATCTAAAGGGTTGTACAGATATTTACATGTATAAAGAAAGACAAATGACACAATATGCATATGGAATCTAACTAAGTATTTTGAACTTGAAAATGTCTATTTTGCAGGTTATTTTGTTTTTTGTTGTTAGGATTAAGGGTGTAGGTTAATGGAGATGGCAGACCATCTAAGAATTGTTTGTTCAAGTAAGGGGCAGACAAAAAAATAAGAATTATATTCTACTTTCTGCTCCTTTCCAATCATGAAATGCATTAATTTGACATGTGATGTGGACTTGTGTGTCAACTTTATATTGTAATGTGCATTTTACAGAACAAATCAACAAATCAAGGAACAAATCAAATCAAACATTTAACAATGACAACAACAAGAAAAAAATGCGTTAATATGAAACAAGTAAGACGAGGACATAAATAAATACTATCTCATATGTTTTCAAAGATGAAAGAAGAAGAGAATAACAGGAAGTGGTTGTTCTTTAACAGCTCTGATGACCTTCTGTGTAATCCCCCGCCTCCTTCCCAGCGAGTCTGGGTTTGTTGGTTCAAGGTGAGCGTGTAACACCGGCCGCCAGCTTCCTATTACGCTTCTAAACGTCTGCTCTAAGCATGTTGTGAGTCCTTGACAGACTCAATCAACCACGAGTCGTTATCGTACATCAAACGCATCGCGGCGGCGTCACTTCTCGAGATGAAGACCTTCACGTCATGACAAGCTCCATATTACCGCCGTTACAAATTTGGTCATAACTTCCGAACGCATCGGTGTTTGTAGAAGGGATGCGATAGAATAATGGGACCGGCAATATGGAAAACATAACCGCGCCGTGTCTGCAGATGATTCACACATGACTCAGATGGATTATCCAATTTCACAGCGATGATACTCCAGCAAACAGCCGTATGAATGTCTTCTTCATGTTTATATGATATTGTTATGGATCCTGTAAAACGGTTGTAAGGGGGTCCAAGGAGGCTTCTCTGTGGTTTATCTCCACATCAAAGCAGAGCTCACTTCCTCTGACCTCGTTTTAGTTACCAATCGGCCTTTTTTCAGTTTTATTGAACGGTTGTGACACACGGTGTGTGTTGGTGAAGCTGTAACGGAGTTGTATCACTTTAGAGACAATTTAAACGCAAATGAAATGGTTCTGTTTGAATTCACATGTAGTGGAGCATCATTGTTGATGGATGGTGTGTTGTTATAGGGGAGAAAGGATGCATGCATGTGCACATCATCACTGTTTTGCAGTTTGCTCTTTGTTATGCTGAGCTGGAATAAAGCAGTTCTGACTTGAATGTGAGTACAGAACCTACGTGCACAGCTTGAGGGATTTCTGGATATTTAAAAAAAAACAAAAAAACTTTCTACCAGACTTTTCCAAGGACGGAAAAGGTTGAAGTAGTAAGAACTGTACGATATCATGAAGTTGGTAAAAAATAAAGATTCACACCGACATACAGCATATAAAGAACCTCCTGTTACCTGTTACTGCTTCTGTTATTGAAGCAATTCCTTGAAGACAATATACCTTTATACTACAGTAACATATGAACAAATGTTAAATTTGTGAATGCAAGAGGAACTACTTTCTGTGGATGTGCATCCTCCGTGGACGTATAAAGATAACAGGTTGCAGCGTTTGAGGCGGGGAGCATGAAGCCAAAAAATGTTCAATAAAATGTTTTCAAAACCTGTGAGTCACGGCAACCGCTTGAGTACATACAGTCATAAATAAAACAAATAATGATGCTGATGGGTCGAGCAATAAGGGAAATTAGCCGTGGACAGACGGACACACGGTCGAACACATACTCTCCTGGTGGACACACTCGCCCAATGAAATTCATCACCACACGAGCAGCCGGATGATTTAGAGAACTCTCTCCGCTCTCAGCCGTTATCTCCAAATATCAAATCTCACAGACATTAATGCTGTTGGTGTCACGGAGCGAAGCATCCTGACACTCGTCTCCAGGGGCTTCATGATAAAAGCTGCAAACGCTCCCACGTTTTCCTACATTTCCAATAACCGCACGGGGGCCACGACATGCCTCGGGGGGGCAACAGGTCAAAGTATAGTTCGAATGTGTGTTGAGCATGTTGTTTCTGAAGATGGACAGGTAAACATGCACCACGACGGCGCTCCGTAGGTTCCTGTAATCACTTTGAGGTAATTATGCAGGAATCTGCTGAACAACCTCTCGGGGGGTGAGTGTCTGTCTGTACTGTGACCGTGTGATCGCTGCTCCCCCGGTGACGCTCTGCAGCAGCCCGCCACCGCCGCCGCCACGGAAAAGCTCCGACTCCACACATTAAATATGGGCGTTGAGGGACCGATCTTAATGCAACGGAGCAGCATCAAATGCAGAACCCCCCCTCCCCCCCGCATACATTAGCGCACCCTTTAAAGTTGACTTTGTGCTCGTCTTCGCCAACCCTTTTCTTTCAAGTCGCTTCAGTACCGATGGCAAACACTGATCGTGATCCTGCTGTCAGGCTCCAATTACATTGACATGTTTTATTTTTATGATCCCAGAACGAACGAGGAAGTTAAATAAGGGAGGAGAGCAGGATGCAAAGTGTTGTCAAGGCCTCGGAGGAGGAGGAGATGGTGAACATTCGTCATCCATCGGAGACAGGTGAAGGGCCAGAATGCAAACCAACAACGAGATCAGATCACAGCGACCTGGACCTCAGACCACCAGGTCTAATGAGGTCATCAGAGTCCAGGAGGACGTTGGTGACAGATTAGATGGACAAACCTGAAGATATAATGTCCGTCACCGAGACGTGAAAATATCGGCTGATTTACAGTCTCTACCAATGTAAGTCAATGTAAGACTTAGTCATTCACACCCAACAAGCACCTTAGTCACTAAAAACTTGCACCATGGTGAAGATTTTATGTGTTGACAGTTTGGTTTTAAACATGATTTATAAAGTTGGAGTCGAGACGGTGGAAACGGAGGTTTTGGCTTGTGTGCATTTTGATTTCTTTTGTCAGGTGTCACTAAAGAGGCCTCTCTTTAGAACTATTGATTTAGTTCAATAACCTTTTTATTTTTACACATGGATGTACAGTTTGCTTCCAGTATATTGACTGGCCGGACTTCAATCTGGACAGAGATTGTTTTAAAACAGTGCTTGTGTAGATGGGATCTTTTTCATTTAACAAATGAGGAAAAACCCTGTTCACAAAAATACGAGCGATGACATCACACGAATGACCTGGAAGTTGTAATTCCACAGTTTGGACTGTATGTCAATTTGGGGGTTTGGGACGCTCACAAGCTGAAAGATTCCCTTAGTAACAAAGAACTCCACCAATCAATGGCGGCTCATGTTGTCACAGTGATCTTAGGTGGAGAAGAACTACTTTTTACTTGAAAGAAGGGTGATGGCTTCTCCATGTCATGACTCAGCATCCAGCACCAATCTACGATCAATGTAGAAGAAATAAAAATCATATAACTAAACGGTGGCAAGAGAAGGATGGTCTTTTATAATAAAAATAGCTGAAAGGCGTACGTGCTGAACATTTTAAACGCTCCGTATAAGCGGAGGTGATTCCTGGAGGCTGTTTCCCCTCCGGCTGTCAGAGGAGGCTGGCAGCATCACTTCCACTGACACATCTGAAATTGGCTCCGGTCTACCTGTGCACACATGCACACACACACACACACACACACACACACACACACACACACACACTGGGATCCGCATCAACCTCCTCCTGCACCAATCAGCTGGAAGAAAAGGGCAAAGCAGTAAAAGGACGGCCGGGTGGAGAAAACCATCTCACAGTCACACGTCACGTTCATGAAGCGGAACATTAATGTCGTAAATTAAACATGCATTCTATATTCAGAACTTTTCTTCCTTCTCCTGATTCTCTAATGGAATTGCATACAACCTTTCTTTTTTTTCTCTTTTCCCCACGTAACTCATCTGCATACGCTGTGAGGCTTTTCTTTAAACACCTGAGTCATACTTAATCCCCCCCTCTGTTTATCACGGTCCAGAAACACTTTCCTTTTCCCCCTTTTGTTTAAAAAAACTCCTAAGATTCCAGATTTACACCTACAGTGTTTTGGAAATGACAGAGCTTCCAACAATAAATCAGCAGCCATGACTCAGCGCACGCATGCCGTCCTCCTCGACGGGGCTTACGTGGTTCTACTTCTTAAATCACAAAAAGGCTTTCTGGAAGCTAATGTGATTCTCCTCTTGCATGTGTGTGTGTGTGTGTGTGTGTGTGTGTGTGTGTGTGTGTGTGTGTGTGTGTGTGTGTGTGTGTGTGATAGAGGAATGGTTGTAAATTCCCGGGAGTGTTTTTGAACCACTGTTGTTCTTAAGAGGCTCTAAATAACACAAAGCCTTGACGCTCCGCCTGCATGTACTGATTCTGTAAGTGATGCAATCCTGCTAAAGTAAATGCACTCACCACTTTAAATGAACGGTGACGTTGCAGTGGTGAAAAGTTTAATGTTTGGACGTCTAGAATGTGTAAGTTTGAATACAGATTTTCCTCCTGGAAGGAGGCGATAGCTTCACCTCTCTGTTTAACTCTGAGCTTCGGTGGACAGGATGTCCATAAGTCTATTACATTTTACAGTCTGGAGCTGGTCACATGGGTTTTTATGGATGTTGCATTGTGTTCATAACTGACTGTATAGCTGTATGGCATTCAGAGAACAAATGATGAATTCATGTTATGTAAAACAGTAAAGTCGCTTCTTTTGTGGACGTTTGTGCAAGACGACGAAGTGCACTCTAGTTCCCAAATTTCATTCCATATTTTACATACAAATGACATCCGTGTTGGTCTAAAGGCTCAGTAAAGCTGACAGCACACTGAGTGGGATCATTCCATTATGTCAGTATTGAATTTTGCATCTATAGCCTACATGTTTGAAACCGTCTCTCCACATTAGTTAATTTATCTGTAAAGGGCATTGTATGCACGGAGGAAATGATTTGCTAAAAAAAAAATGCAGATTTAAAAAAAGAAAAACCAAAGAATGCATATAAAAGTAATCCCTCTCATTAATCATGTATGACCCACTAGAAGTGTGTCTTTGTATCTATAGAGACACGTCAAGGATGAGTCCTTCCAAGTCAGCTGCTACAGAGACGAACAAGGATTGCTAGTATTCAGAGCAAGAATACAATTAATTACATCATTTCTAGTACGAATGTTGGCTTTACAACCCTAAAAAAACATTTGAAACTAGACTTCTACAGGGAGGCAGGTGTCAGCGGAGAATTGATGTCTTGAAGGTCTTCAAAATGATGAGAATCTCTTTATACCAAAAAAAAGTCACAGGTGGAATTTCACGCAACTATCTGTCCAAACAGACTTGTTAAACTTCCTGAAGCATTAGATACAAAGAGATGATTGATCATGAGTCAACATTTCAGTCAAATCTAACAAGGGTATCAAGTAAACTAACACCGTGTGTCTGCGCAGTGAGAGGACATCAGCCAGTAAAACAACAGGACAAAGATATACAATATCGTTCATCAGCAGAAACTTAAGAGCGAAGAACCTTGAAAGCGATACTGCGTGTGCACTGCTGAGGTGGCACGAGGGTCAAACGAGGTCACGCGAGGCACCCTGGGGTGCTGCCGGAAAAACTGAAACGGACTGAGGGTGCACCCGCGGAGAGAAACGCACCGTCGGCATAAAAACGCCGCCATGACGATGATGAATGTTGTCCTCGGAGCGTTGGGTAGCGTGCTCCCGGCCCACAAGGTGAGAACGGCACAAAAGTGATGACGAGGAAGGTGTCGGAGCGAGGAAGGCAAGGCCACGGGAGGAGGGGCGGAGTCACGGGAGGAGGAGGGGCGGAGTCACAACTAACGCCATCACACCTGGACGCCAGACAAGAAGTACTTATTCACTGGGCAGATCCATTTGAGGTGTTTTCCAAGTGGTTAAAAACATCAGTTAAGTACAGACGGATCAAATGAATGTATTTAGACAGAATGTACGCTAACCTTTCATAGTGCAATTATCAGAGCAATGAAAACAGAGGCTCCCCCGTGTGGCTCGAATGTGTACTGCAGATATAAATGTTGAATATCTGGCGACCCAAAGAAAAGGTCTTTGGGAGCGACTGTCATGAGACTTGGATAACAAACTACAAAACCATCTCCTTATGATCTACATGGCTGCATTCCCATATGAATTCTTCATTTCAATTCAATGGATTCCTTGTTCTGCCTCCTTGGATGTTTGTGCAAGCAAAGTTTGTCAAATCCGTTGTGTAGGTTGTCATGGATTTAATTAACCAGTGTTAATTCCCAAATCTACATTTAGACACGATGTCAGAACAACAGCCTAACTTTTTATAAAACAAAAATATCAGAAAATATAAGAGGGTGAACTGCTGTTTTAACACGCTGGTTCAATAGCAGGGCAAATCAATCAAAAGAAGCTTCAAAGAAAGGATTGTCATGCAACCACTTTCATAATCATAGAAACAGATTGCACATCAGCCACACCTGTACAATCCTCAGACATTATCTTAGTAACTACCAGTTAGTGGATTAAGGTGAAGTATATTTTATGTAGTGTATTATTTAGATAATTAATACACAGTGGATACTCAACAAACGACCAGATGTTAATAGAAAGCCCTCATATGGTTGAGAGAGAGAGAGAGAGAGAGAGAGAGAGAGAGAGAGAGAGAGAGAGAGAGAGAGAGAGAGAGAGAGAGAGAGTCATAAGGCACTTCAGTTCTTGTGGCCATTTCTTCATTTCATCACTTTCAGCAGCTATAAGACAATTAAGGACGCTGAGACGATGTAAAATAATGTTGTGTTCAGGCAAATCCTGTAAAGTCCATGATTAACTCCGCTGCTTTATCTTTAATCACAGTGAGAGGGATGCTTAAAGCACACATGAACAACGATCCCTACCTTCTCCAGCTAGCACTATTAAGATTCCTGTGTTTTTTTCCCTTTCCTCAAATTTCTTTCACGTGAGCAAAAAGAAAATCACATCTCGGCTTCCAGACGAGGGACGATCGTTCATCTCACTAATACCAGAGGTGAGTGATCACGAAGTGTGGAGACTCCGGCAGAAAGAGTTGGGACCCGAACGCATCAATCATCATAAGGCCTGCAAATGGAGATCTCTCTGCACACACACACACACACACACACACACACACACACACACACACATACAAGTAAGTAAGTATAAAAAAAAAACCTCGACCGCTACTAACCACTCTCATTAGTCAAATGCGTCGGCCATTATTTAACGCTGTGCTTCGTCGATTGTTGCCGCGGGAACAACAAGCATCCATCAGTTCCCGCGCAGGTTTGACACATCCAATCACGGAGTGGGGTGAGCGGGTAAAAAGGAAATGCGTTTGATTGAGATGACAGCGTTAATGAAGCGAGGTGCACTGCGCTTGACCTCGACGCGTTCGGCGCCACTTCGGTGGAGTGCGTGCGTGTTAGGGCCGGGTTAATGTGGTCACCGTCGGATACCAGCTAACGAAAACACCGCTGACTCGGCTTCCTTGCATGTTGCGGTCTGCAGCCGGTGGTGTTTTTAACTAACCGACAATATCGGCATGACACGCTCACAGTGATGGAGCATGTTTGACCTTTTAGTTTTGTCTAGACGATGGTGCTAGATGAAAAGTCAAGAGTTCAGTTTGTTGGGTATGTCAACCGGAATCAAGTAGGGTTGTGGCTTCATTCTCTGGGGACCATGAACCCCTATCTGAAACCTTTTCAACCTCTATGATACCTGCAATGCATTTCATCACCTATTTCAGATACTGCACTACAAAAAAAAAAAAAAAACATAGAAAAATGTCAAAATCAAAGTAGCAGCAGAGGACCAAAGTCGGCTTTGTCCTCTGGGGACCATGAATGTACAACAATGCATGGTCAACGATTTCAAATGCATCATCATATCCCATCTCAGTTTCCTATATTACTTCAAATATCAAAATGTTTTTCAAATTTTCCATCAATTAATACAATAATCAGATATATCTTAGCTCCCATTTTTATTCAGAAAGTGCTTTGAAAAAATAAAACTACAACCTTCTGTGATATAAAAAGCTGCATGTTTTTTAACACCAGCGTTGCGAAACTGAAACATAAGTCCTTCGGCGGGGCATTATGAGTGTAGCTAGAACTTACACATTTTACAGCGCATGAATTAGCCTCGTCCCTCGCAGACTTTTCATCACTCGCAGCTCGTCTGCTCTTATTTGTTCTCAGTCGTTGCCTCGCCTGACGGAGGAAAGAGCATCTTATTTTCTGGTGAGAATCATATACAGCACTTTATTCCCCAGATTGTTTTGCAAGAAAACAGCAGCAGATGTGCTTTTGCCAGCCGTTCTTGCGCAACAGTTGGGTCAGAAATGCTCAAGGATCAAAGGTCATTGCCACGGTAACAGCAGAGGTGAATCTCATCAATTGAATAAATGCTTTATAAAGCTACGTCCTGGCAGCGACATGAGACCAGAGGACGGGGTGCAGAGAGTCAGTTAAAGGATACAGAAACAATAGAGAATGAAAAGGATAAAAATAGACAGTGCAGTAGTTCATACTGTACAATGAAGCAGCGATGAAAGAATGACTCAGCGATATCCGAATGACTTGGCAGGTTTCCGAGGGAAAGGCCCAAAGCATCAGGGTGGCAGACTGCCCACCTATTCTGTCTTAATTTACCTTTTTTGCGACAGGTGCAGGTTTTTGGAAATGTCTTCCAGACTCAATGTAGCCCCACAACAAGAGATGTAGCCCCACAACAACAAGAGATGTAGCCCTACAACAACAGAGATGTAGCCTCGCAACAACAGAGATGTAGCCCTAAAACAAGAGATGTAGCCCTGCAACAAGAGATGTAGCCCTAAAACAAGACATGTAGCCCTACAACAAGATATGTAGCCCCAAAACAAGAGATGTAGCCCTGCAACAAGAGATGTAGCCCTAAAACAAGCGATGTAGCCCTACAACAAGAGATGTAGCCCCACAACAACAAGAGATGTAGCCCCACAACAACAAGATATGTAGCCCTACAACAAGAGATGTAGCCCTACAACAAGAGATGTAGCCCCACAACAACAAGAGATGTAGCCCCACAACAACAAGAGATGTAGCCCTACAACAAGAGATGTAACCCTACAACAAGAGATGTAGCCCCACAACAAGAGATGTAGCCCTACAACAACAAGAGATGTAGCCCTACAACAAGAGATGTAGCCCCACAACAACAAGAGATGTAGCCCCACAACAACAAGAGATGTAGCCCTACAACAAGAGATGTAGCCCCACAACAACAAGAGATGTAGCCCTACAACAAGAGATGTAGCCCCACAACAACAAGAGATGTCGCTCTACAACAACAAGAGATGTAGCCCTACAACAACAAGAGATGTAGGCCCACAACAAAGAGATGTAGCCCCAGAACAAAGAGATGTAGCCCCACAACAAGAGATGTAGCCCCACAACAAGAGATGTAGCCCCACAACAACAAGAGATGTAGCCCTACAACAACAAGAGATGTAGCCCCACAACAACAAGAGATGTAGCCCTACAACAAGAGATGTAGCCCCACAACAACAGGAGATGTAGCCCCACAACAACAAGAGATGTAGCCCTACAACAACAAGAGATGTAGCCCTACAACAAGAGATGTAGCCCCACAACAACAAGAGATGTAGCCCTACAACAAGATATGTAGCCCCACAACAACAAGAGATGTAGCCCTACAACAACAAGAGATGTAGCCCCACAACAACAAGAGATGTAGCCCCACAACAAGAGATGTAGCCCCACAAAAAGAGATGTAGCCCCACAACAACAAGAGATGTAGCCCCACAACAAGAGATGTAGCCCCACAACAAGAGATGTAGCCCCACAACAACAAGAGATGTAGCCCCACAACAACAAGAGATGTAGCCCTACAACAAGAGATGTAGCCCCACAACAACAAGAGATGTAGCCCCACAACAACAAGAGATGTAGCCCTACAACAACAAGAGATGTAGCCCTACAACAAGAGATGTAGCCCCACAACAAGAGATGTAGCCCCACAACAACAAGAGATGTAGCCCCACAACAACAAGAGATGTAGCCCTACAACAAGAGATGTAGCCCCACAACAAGAGATGTAGCCCTACAACAACAAGAGATGTAGCCCTACAACAAGAGATGTAGCCCCACAACAACAAGAGATGTAGCCCCACAACAACAAGAGATGTAGCCCCACAACAACAAGAGATGTAGCCCTACAACAAGAGATGTAGCCCCACAACAAGAGATGTAGCCCTACAACAACAAGAGATGTAGCCCCACAACAACAAGAGATGTAGCCCCACAACAAGAGATGTAGCCCTAAAACAAAAGATGTAGCCCCACAACAAGAGATGTAGCCCTACAACAACAAGAGATGTAGCCCTACAACAAGAGATGTAGCCCCACAACAACAAGAGATGTAGCCCTACAACAAGAGATGTAGCCCCACAACAACAAGAGATGTGATTAAAAGACCAGAAAACGTGGGTAACTGTGACTGTAAAAGTTTTAGAAGCATATTTAATGTTAATATTCTGGACTGTTGTTTGCAAGTAAAAAATTTCCATTGGAGCTGCACGCCTCCAATGAAGAACTCACTTCACAGTATCCAGTCAGACACGAGCGATGACTCAAGGTCCCCTGGGAGCCTCCCAGTGTCAAAAGTCTAAACAACCCACGGGACCCGGCTAACCGTTGGCTTTTCAACAACTCGTCTCCTTTGTAGTGAGAGTTTAAAGGGGAAATAAACAGTCTGCTTTGGTGTAACCGATCTGAAATACCACCAGAACACAACACTCTGCAGGTGTTTGGTGTTCACCCCCTCGGAGACATCGGTGTGCCGGTTGCCAGATATCGAGGGAGCCTTTTCTTTGTGTCGCTGCATGTGTTTCTCTCCCTCTATCCCTCTTAATGGTGGTTTCGGATCAATAGAGTCCGCCTCGGGCAGAGACCTTTGCACGAAAACCCAATTGTTCCAGGAACTCTGTACTAGCGGTACCTGGACCGTTTTCTGTGAAGCCTTGCCTGCTTTTTTTTTTTTTTTTTTGCATCCCCATAAATTGTCACTTTGGTTAGAAAGAAAACATTTGATTAACGTTACAATCTTGTCATGGATACATGACATTTACTGTCTGTAAAGTAAAGGAGGCTGCTGTTAACTTGAAGCTACAACATTGTGTAAAACCACAACTCCTCACCTTTAAACGTTTTTGTTCACATTTTGACCGTCCTGTTATCCTTGGGTTCAATTTGACCCCATTCAATGTTTAACATCTCTAAAAACATGATTTTTTCCTAATGGAATATCAGCTAAAAGGTTAACATATGATAAACATGATGATGTGTTTTCAATGTCATGTACACACTTGTGTTCATTTACAAAAGCAATGTGTTCAAAAAGTGGAAAGTTCTCTTGGTCCATCTCCAGGTCGACTAAGTGCTGCTAATGTTAGAGATTTATCTTGATTTGCCTATTTTGAAGAAAGCAAATGAGTCATCTTAAAAACGTCCTGGCTTTTCTTCCAGAATTTGACCCAGAAACTCGGTGCTTAGATAACCAGGCAAGCCCTTTTCTGAACTGCAGCAGGATCAGAGAGCAGTTACTGTAACGTTACCTGCCTACCAAACATCTGATCTGAGACCAGACGTCCACAGGATGTAACTGTGAGCGAAATACAAACTACAGATCCGTGTGAAAGTGTGGAAAGGCGCCTCGGCGGTTTAATGCGCATTTTGCTGACTCATGCCAACCCCTCCCATCCTCTGGCTGGCGCACACACACACACACACACACACAGTGTGAGGAAGTGAGACAGAAACAGCGGCCGATAATGTATTTTATGACAACGAGAACATTCAGCGTCCAGTAATCAGAGATAGAAGATGAACCGACTAGACTAAAGGACGTCGTTGAAGGACGGGACTCTGATCCAAGAGCTTAAATGTTAATATACTGATTAGGAAAATAAGAAGGTCAAGTTCAGTATTGCGTGTTTACTTCATAACTTGATGAATAGATTAAGTTAGTGATAGCACATTATTGGTAAAATCTACTTAAAGTACACATGCGTCTAACCCAGAAGTAGGTTATTATAATAATTTTTATTCATGATATTATTGGACTCATATTAATGATGCATTACAATGTCAGCTACATTATAATGTTGTAGCTGGTCGAGGTTGAGCTTTATATATTATATAGGGTTGTTGTTCGGGTTAGGGTTAGAGTTGTTGTTAGGTTTAAGGTTGGGGTTAGGATTAGGGTTAATTCCTTTTTTTTATTTCGGCTGTAAGTCGTAGAGACACAGGCTAAAGACCGGTGTGTTCAGAAGGGTCAAATTAGGTCAGACGCCACCCACTCCCGAGTCTCTACAGACTGGGCCAGTTCAATACTGTCAATTAGAGGGGGGGCCTCCAGACTTGGACTTTTTGTTCAATCTGATTGGGTCAACCTGACCCTCGGCCGGGTCACTGACTTCCCTCTGAAGTTACACAGAGGAAAAAAAGGTGGTTGTGAGAAAGAAATGGGTGGCGTGGATAATTGAAGTAGCTAAAATAAAGCCTTGTGTAAATGAAAGACTCCTACTATAAGAACTCCAGCTGATGCTTGAAGCAGTAATGGCGTCTCAGCCATGTGGCTCCAGCTGCAGCTTTAAGTGGATTCCTCCACGCCGTCTGGTCTTGATGCACCACTCAAAGCTGGAGAATAAACTGGGGATCATACTGGGCTGCTGCTGGTTCAGCTGGATCAGGGTCCACTCCCAGCACATTACCACTCTGACCATCTGTTCTTCTGCGGCATCAACAAAAACACATTTCCCCTCATTAGCCGGTTTCTAATGGGTGTTTTTGGCATTTAGGTGTTTTTGGGGTCATTACCAGCATAATTAACTCATCTGGCCTGGAGGACTGGATGGGGTGATGCATGTAGCATGTCAGGTGTCGGCCGTTGTGTGGAGCAACATGGCGATTATCTCGCTGTCTTTGGGGAGATGTTAATTCAGTCAAATATTATTATTAAGACAATCAGTTTAGAAGGTCGTTTTAAATGAAAACACACATCATCAAGCTTCCCTCCCTGGAGGATTCCATTACTCCGCTGTTTTCCCCACAATGAGAGGACTAAATACGGGACTGTGCCATTGGCTTCGGAGGCTGAATAATTTGTGGACCAGCTGGTCACTCGCAAGGGAGAGAATTAAAGGCTAAAAATGGAAGCAATTTTCCTCCAAGATTAGCCTGCGAAGAAACTAAGAAAGATGAGTTTTAATGAAGCTTTGTGTCACTAAATGTGCCCGATTGGAGGTTTCGGCTTCTTTCTTAATCAGTTATTTGGCCTTAAAATCTTTGTGAGTTGTGATTAACACGGAGGCCTGCAATTACTTTACAAAAGAGCAGAAACAGAAAACATTAGGATAAAAAGATTCCCTCCGTGGTGCAGAAACAATACACAGAAAGATATTAATAGTGTGCTGTCTCCTCTGGCAGACTGACAACATGGATAGAAGTCTCCCATCGTTTACTCAAGAGAGCCACCTACTGGACAACCACCTGTATTGAATCAGGTTAACAAACCACATTTGCATGCTTGTAGTTCCAATCACAATTCTTCACAGGAACATCACCGTAACAACATTACATTATTACCTGTCTGCCACAGCAGAGACATACTACAGCTTTCAGCCAAGGCTCCACCGTCCTTGCCCCCCTCCCCCACCACCATATCCATAGTCTTTGTTTAGCCATTACTCAGACTCCAACCGTTGAATAAGCGACGTTACGCTCTTGCCAGTCCATTAACGGGCCCCACCGTACCCTTGACTCCTGTTTTTTTTTATAATAAAACGAAAGAATGAAGGATTGGCAGTTTGCAGCGAATGGTGGTGCGAAGGTCACCGTGATGTGTCGTAACACACTCAAAGTCATACATACGCAGGTACACATCATCCACTCCTGGTAACAGCCAATTCCATGTCGTTCGTCAGTGCATTTAAGTGTCTGAGACAGCCATCGCCCTGCGTTCACCGCCGTACGGCTTTTAGTGCACACGGCGAGCCATTTGGCAGTCCGACGGGGTCGCAGCCGGAGAGCACGAGGCCTGTAAATGTGTGTCTCTCCACCATCACAGCCCTTCAGCCTTCAATTCTGAAGCTTGTGATAAAAAATATACAATTCATCACACCTCCTCTGTTTCCCCTCCGGCTTCTTTTGTGATTCTAGTTCCAATCCAGTCGGTGATGTGTTTGGGGTAAAAAAAATAAATAAAAAATGGTTTTCAAGGTGATGATGACCCTCACGGAGAGAAAAAAGGAAGGGAAGCCTCTGAAAATCCTATTACCCAGAGATGTTTTATTGCCATCAGCAGTGCTGGCCCGGCCATCAGCAGCACAGCAACTTGTTTCCAACACCCCCGCCCAACGCTAATTCTATCGGCGGTGCCAGCCCTGCCCAGGGTGTGGACGTTAAACTCAATTTTCATCTTAAAAAAGGTCATCGCATAATGGCCGACCGAGGTGAGGTGAGTGTTCAGGTATAGAAACGCCACGATGAGAGGAATCAATTTGATTTGAGTGAACCACACAAAACTCTCATTACATGCATGCCAACTTAAAAATAGTCTCAAAGAAGAACAGTTATCAGTAATGTGGATCCTTTTTTGTGTCCTGGTATAATAAATACCCCAACACCAGAATCAAAAATATCACTTATAGTGTCAAGGTGGTGTAACACAGTTTAAGGCCTTCCTTGTGATTTCCATGAGGTGTTCTTGAAAATCTTTATCCTCACCTATTTATTTATTACGTTAAAAGTCAAAACTCATGATAAAATGTGAGATAACAGCCAATTAATCTAACAATATGAACAATATCACAATCAAACTACCATGTCTCTGTTTCATTAAGATGTTCTTTTCACCACTAGTCAGAAACAAATGAAAGCGTTTCTTTCTTGCTATAAGACGTAGTGAAGTTAGAGTGCTACTAAGATCACATGTTGTCCCCTTACTGTGCCCTGTGGAGTCTCACACCTGCCAGACTGAGATGCTGCGGTAACATTGTCCTGTTAATGGCAGTCGGCTGGATTTTGCTGTAACAGATCTCAGCTGGTCAAAGAAAAGCAACACATGAGGTGTAAATCCAACACAAAAAAAATGTATTTAGTGTTCGGTCTCTTGATTCGTGGCTGAAAAGCATCAAAAACGGAGGATGTGGATCAAGGTGGCCTTAGAAAAGATGCTTCTTTTATTGGCTGTTTTTGACTTTTGGCTAAAGAGTCATTAATGCTATGAATAAATATATATAAATAATAAAGACAAGAGTGTTGATGTGACCACTTAACTACAATAAACAGTTTGACTTGGTGAATAAACATAAATACATGACTTTAGGACACGATCTCCCAATGCGGTGTTGTGGAGAACGATGTGTAGTTTGTAACCATGGAGACCATATTGGGGGGTCTGTGTCATCACAAGGGGGCTTTGCTCATTGGCTCCAGGGAAGAAACCAAAAGGTAAATTAAACTGTAGCGAGATAAGAGAACATTAATAAATGGTGATTTATTAAAGAGGCTTTTCAGAGGTGTATTAATAACTGTGCTGTATCGTTGCATTCTCACTTGAGACCAGGAGAGGGCGCTATGTCCACACCATGCTGAAGTGCAAGGATCACAGTATTCTAGGCAGAGCAGTCAGTCTGCCTCTGGAGGATCAGTGAAGCACCTTCAAGACGATGCAGCATCTCCGGCACTAAATATTACATAACTTATTTTTATTTTCAGATGCATGGAAAACAGAATGTGAACACACGTTGGTTATCGGACACATATGTGGCTCCTGACCTTCAGATCTAAACAACATCTACTTGTGGCTCTTCATTAATATATATAGGAAGTGGATGTATTCTTGTAAGTCTTGGATTTTTGCAACCAGGAGTGATGTGACAGGGTGGAGCTAAATACGACCGAATGTCTGAATAAGACATTTTTAGGTTGCACTTAATTAATTCCCATGAACGGGAAACATAATAATAATAATAACAAAATAATAACAAAATAATCAATATGATGTAATAAAGAAGACGAGCTAGTGAGGAAATACATCAAGTGAGAAGTAGCATCATTTTTTCATAGACTTAATTGGACTACCTTTTGCAACAAATACAAATCAAAGCAATTTTGTGTCGCCCTCTGCTGGCCAATCGAAAACATGCAAGTTAAAGGCATTCCACGTTTGTATTCAGACCCAGAGGTTGTGTATCTCACGAGATCAGAAACCAGTCAACCAGTTTCAATCAGTCCTCTCATGGTCCTGAACCTCAAACTGAAACTCAACACCACAGACACAGAAGTAATGACGTGTTTAAGCTCTGCTAATGAGCGAAGGCAACTGCAATTAACACCTCCAATGTATGCGTCCTCGTGACAAACGATAAAAAAAAAAACAGCACCCGTTTCTGACACGTAAAAAGACGAAGAAGCTTCCACATCTAAAATGTGATACAGTCACATTATGTGAGATACAGGTGTCAGTGATGCTGGGGCTTCACATCTCCCTGCTGTGCTTCACAGATGGGTCAAATATACGCATCCTTTGAATCCGAGCCCTAACCGCCCGATGGTGATACACCACACGCCGAGTAAAAGAAGGTGCCTGTTCAAGTGCAGGCAACCGAACAGAAGGGGAACATGACAAAGACAACAGAGCTCTGCAAAGAAAGACCTTAAAAACACTATATCTGTATGTTTCAGCTGCTAAAAGCATAAGAATTATAATTCAAACATGTCATAGGCTTCAGTGAATGATGATGCCAGGCTGCAGCAGTTCAACCAGTCTGTCTCGGCCCATCAGCATGTCTGACTTCACCATGAGGGACTCCCATCCAGGTCTGACAGAGCAAGCAAAGAACACAGCAGGCTTCTCCGAGAGGAAAGAGGAAACGTGGAGAGTAGCGATGGAAGCCAGCTGTCTGGCTTCTCCGGGCCAGTTGAGTCGGTCGATCCTCCCGACGCCGCCGAGCTGAAGGGTGGAAGTCTGCGGCTTCTCGTTGCATCAGCACCAGAGTCACACAGAGTCCTGCAGAACCACCAGCTCATGTGTGCCCTCGTCACCAATCAGAGACCTCAGAGCTCCCAGGTGGGTCTCTAGAATAAGATGCCATTACATTAACATCCGTCTGACTTCATAAAGTGGGGAATAAATCACTTAATGAAACGATATGCAGCGAGTGTGCAGCTGTTGGGATAAATCTCTCGATCCAGTTCTGTCTCAAAGATGTGATCCGGAGGGCTGCGACCCATTACTGTGATGCAGCACCATCCGATAATATCAATTAGGTGGAGGAACAAAGCTCAGAACAGGAGCCCGATGACCCCGGGGGTCCGCCATGTCTCCGTGTGTGATGTCTTGTGAAATGATTATTACTGAGGTAAATCGCATGCTCCTCAGTGTTTCAAACCTCCCCCAGAGGGAGTTGGGTGGTGGTTGTGGGGGGTAAGTCATTTATTTCACCGATTCCTACAGCTTCAGCGAGGAACACAATAATTCCTGCTTCTCTCCGTGGCGACTGCCACAGGACTCAGAATTGAGTGCTGCACAACCTCTAATCAGAGGTTATAAAAACACAGCAGACGCGGCGATGAGGAAGCTCTCCCCAGCGTGCCGGCGTCCCCCCCACCCAGCAGACATCTCATTCTCCCGGAGACCCCCTTCCTCACCTTTAATAAGAAAGTGTCAATAAGTGCGATATGAAAAACAAACCCAGTTTGTTTTTTCCCCGATCGCCGGCGGGCTCGAGCCGTCCTTAAGTCTTGAGCCCTTGAACCTTGCGTGGCGGCGTGGATCTCCAAAGTTTGAAGTACAAAGAGGACCGCGGTTCCCATGATACCTTGCAGAGCCGTTCCAACTGTCAAACAGCGAGACGCAACCAAACAAAATAACACATCATGTGTATGATCAGCACGCCTCCTCCTTAGCCGAACTGTGAGATGTAGGAAGTAATTGGTAGGAGGACTCACAGAGAAATAATGAGACCTGTTTCTCACCTTTAGCGGCTCAGAGATCCAAATCAGTTTAACTCACAAGCAACACTCGCCCCGGCTACTCGAGTGCCGGGGAAGTGGACTCAAGTGCCTGGTAAACAAAAACACGTCGTACACCTCGAGTGCTTCACCTAAGTGGTTTTCAGAAAGCAGCCTAACATCTCCATCTTTTTACCCGAGGACCCACTCCATCCGGCTGACGGGTCTGAAAGAGGACTTTTCTACTTGTTCCTGTCATGAGTACAACAAATGATGATGCGAAAAGTAAAATATAATTTGGAGTGTTTTGCGTAATATTGCGAGAAAAAAAAGTCACTAATTTGCGAGTTTATAAAGTGGCAAATTTGCGAATTTGTTACGATGCTAACAACCGACATTTACGCCAAACTGTCATCTTATGGGTGTTTATTGATCGGGGCGGTTGGGCTAAGATGCTAGCGGTAGCTTTCACTTTTCACTTTCACATCCAGTGTTAGCTGAACCATCTTAGCCCCAACATCACCACCCTAAGGACCTTACCGAGGCGTTGTCACACGTTGCAATGGATTCATTAGGAACATAAATGCTAGCTAACATTCGTGGGAAAGTTAGCTAGCATAAATGCTGGTTGTTAGCATCATTATAAACTTTTTTCTCTGAATATTGCCCCTCTCTTTTTTTAAAGAGCGTTAAGGCGGTACCCTGAAAAACAGTGTGTCACGTCAGTTTACTGTGTCTGGGCATAAATGACCCGAACATCGAGCTGATCTGTGAATATTAGTTTCTATAGTTACTATAGTTTGTATCTATCGTTACTGGCAGCCAGCTCCAGACATCAATATTAGTTGTTGGTACTGTCTGATAGGTGATAGCAAACTTTACAACGAGTGCAATTCCAGAAACTTGTGTTCAAAAGGTAGAAGTACTGATTCTACTTCTTTACTCAAGTAAAAGTGACAAAGTACAGGCTCTGAAATGCACTCAAAGTATAAAGTAAAAAGTATGACTATGAAGGACGTTTCTAATGGCTGTCTCATTGAATCTCACGTCATATTAATAAGAAAATAATCAAAAATTCCCCTCAAATGCATTAAAACTAAAGTAGTGAGCCTGTTTTGACAATGTGAGGAGTAGAAAGTACAGATTTTAGTTTCAACATGTCGGAGGAAAAGTAGAAAAGTTTTCAGAAAAATACATACTTAAGTACAGTAATGAAGTATTTGTACATAGTTACTCTAGTTACACGACATCTGCATTACTTTGTGTAACCATGTTGACCTCTATTGTCCTAATCAAATAATAAATTAAAACATGAATAAACGGTATTCTGGCAGCTGAAAGAAGCAGCCTGGTCATCAAGTGTTTAAATATGTAAACTAGATTCTGGTAAATTAAGATATAAACGCACACAGGTCTGACTCACTCTGCTGAACCCCGACACTCACTCTGCTGAACCCCGACACCTGCTGATCTCCTGTCTCACCTCGATGAAACAAACGTCACTGGATGACTTCGAACCTACACACACACACACACACACACACACACACACACACACACACACACACACACACACACACACACACACACACACACACACACACATAATGCCAGCTAATGTAAGCTGGAGCCGGGACATTACAGCCGGCTGCAGCCTTCCTCTCTGGCTGCGTAACACAACCAACCATCAGGGTGTTAGTCCGGCACGCGCTGCAAAGTGTAGAGGCAAGATTGATGTTATTTGTCTCCGCACATGTTAAGGCAGAGGTCACGCCGATGGAAGACAAGAGGTGCATAACAACGCACTGAAAGGTTGGTTTCTAGGCTGCAGCGAGGGAGGAAACCGTGGAATGAAGCTGTTTGAGAGGCTGACCTCATTTCAAATATCTAGATACTCATGTTTAACTGCAGACAGACAGATATTTGATATAAAGTGGGCATTTTAAACACCGTTACATGGTGTGTGTGAGCAGGGAGGGCCTCCTCGGATTTCTACAAGTCGCTCCTGCAAGTCACGCATGGAATTATACGACATTAATACACTTTATTACATGTGCACTTTGCAGAGAAAGACACCGAAGTGCTTTTCTTTGTAAAAGCGGATCTCTTGCTTTAAGAGCTGTCACATAAGCGTCCTCCCTGTTCCTGGAAGCCGGTAGGCTCTGCTAGCTGTCAGGGAAAATCACCGTAACGCTGTTGTCAGTCTGGCCGATCAGCGAAGCCCCCTCTGAGGGCGACGGCAGCCCCCCTGGTACGGCAACGCCACGTACATGTAGGCCACATCCCTTTCCCTTCGCATGTCCTCCCCCTCCGTACTTGACATTTGATGTTTTTTCTGGAGCTGCGTGTCCTTCTGCAGGCCCGGGGTCAGTTGTGGCTCTCGGATACCTGATGTCACTCTTCTGCATGGTTTGTCAGCCAGCTCTGACAGTGCGATGTTTGTCAAACGGGGGGGCGGAGAAAAGGGGAGGATGGAGCACCACAATGAGGTGGTGGGTTATTATACAAGGACGTATTCATGGTGACTTTCAGCACCTTTAAAAGGGAGGATTTGGCTTTGACCTCTCCGCCTATCCGTTTATTAAAAATGCTGCTGTGATGAATTCCTCACAACTTTTGATCTGAGCTGATGAAGTTGAAGACTATATATATATATATATTTATATACACGGCACCTCCTTCCCCTTGCAGGTGTGAGTGGCATGCATAATGTAGCCAGTTAGCATATCTTTACGCGGGAAAATGACAGCTCATTAAAGGTCTAACGTGAGGGCGCACCCTTATGAAGCTCACTCTCAGACTCTTCAGAGGTGTGGAGCGCTGATAGGGACCCTTTTACACGGCTCTTCAAAGGATGATGACATGTCAGGGATTGAAAAGGGAAAAAAAGGGCCGAGGGGGCTGGAACGGAGAGGTGCAGGACATTCTCTGTGAAGTGGGCATTTTCTGGAATATCCCGCCCATCCGACTTTCTACGGAGAGTTTGTTGAATGTGATGTGCATGTTAAACGGTTTGCTGATACTCAAAGCACACACCGAGCAATAAAAAAAACATGCCAGATTATTTTAAAATCACTAGTTGTGCTTCAACTCCTGATAAGCATCTTGCAAGTGTGACATCCGCCACTGGGTGGCGCACAAGTATCTGTATTGGACGCATAAAAACAACCTTTACTTCTCCAATTAGTAACATATAGCCTACATGTGTGCTGAATGTGCCATGCAACAGCAAGGGCAACTTCATTCGTTCATTCCACATGGATCCGGCAGTGACATGAGAAACCCACATATAGATGACAGACGTGGGGAGGAAGTGATCTGTGGCGTCCCTGGGGGGGGAGGGACATCGAACTGATTAATATGTAAACAAAGCCATTACTGGCACACACGTGCTCTAAACAGCGGGATACTTCTGAGGAGTCTCGTTGCAGTGGCTGTACACGCGCGCGCAAAGAATGGGCGTGAGTTGTCCCTCGAAAGGGAGCCCAGAGACTCGTGCTCGTGTAGCACCAGCCGATCTGAGCGCGCAGTTCGCAGTCTGAGAGAGAGACAGAGAGCAGAGCAGCGGGATGGGTTGCACAGGTAGGTCGTGATTTAACTTTTCTCCACACAAATGGCTCGAAAGAAAGTGCTCGTTTCGCCGTTAGAACGAGGGGAGAAGATAACCGTGGCGTCGTTTTCATTGGATCTTATGATTTGGAATTGTGGCGCACAGTTTTATGAGGCACACAGAGTTGCTTTGATGAACAACAGGCGGATAGAAAACGAGTATTAATATCTACAACGCGATTGCCTTTCGTTTTACGCACGAAAGCCATTTTACGCACGAAAGCCATTTTACGCACGAAGAATATACCCAAGTTTGATGACTGAACTGTATGAAAACGTTTGCCGAGCTGCTGTCTGATGTGATTTTTTTTTTTCATTTGGTCTTTAATCATCAGGATCTACGACGGTTGTCTGAATACTCCCCAAAAAATCAACTGAGACGCCCAGGAGGGAGGGGAGCCGGAGACTCGGAGTGCGTCTGTGTGTCAGAGGGTGTTTCAGAGAGCGAGGGAGCACCACTGATAGAGGAAGAGAGAGAGAGAGAGAGAGAGAGAGAGAGAGAGAGAGAGAGAGAGAGAGAGAGAGAGAGAGGAGAGGGGGGATCAAGTCTGGACCAGGTGATCTAGTACTAACAAACCTCCAAGGGGGCTGCCGGGTTGTTATCAGTGTGCACGGGATCAGCGATCCGACCATGGTGCCCGCGCGCTGCCCGGGACTCTGTGCCTCGCTGGCACTGGTCCTCCTCTTGGGATGCGGCATGGCTTTCTGCCTCGGCCAGAACGACACGGAGCCCATCGTGCTGGAGGGGAAGTGCCTCGTGGTGTGCGACTCGAACCCTTCCTCGGACGGAGGGGTCACCTCCTCGCTCGGCATATCGGTCCGCTCCGCGGGGGCAAAGGTGGCGTTTTCCGCCGTGCGAGGGACCAACCACGAGCCGTCAGAGATGAGCAACACGTCCATGACCATCTACTTCGACCAGGTCAGATGATCAGACCCACAGAATCATGCTTCCATTCCATCACCCTGTCTCTCTCTCAGCATCATGCATGCCATGTATCCGCCGTGGGCGAGCAGAACTTGTGTAAAGGTCATGTTTCATTGATTATCAATCACTGATCTCGCTCTGTGTGAGCCCCGAGTAGCTTTAAGCGAAACAACAAAATCCTGTTCCCTTTGAAAAAAAATATATATTTCTTTTTATCGCTGTGCGTAATCGGCGCGATCCAATTGTCAAAACCCAATGATCATCCATGCAGGATCATCGATCTATGCGTCCTTCAGGCCTCGCATTCTGCTTGGATGATCCACTAAGTGGTCCCGGTTCAGGTCTTTGGACAGCGGCCTGTTAAAGAGGCTCTACGCATCACTAACTGCGACCGAAGCGCAGCCTTAAAACCATTTGGCACAAACCAGAACCACAGTGTGACCGTTACGCGTCTCTGTAGTCGCCATGCGTGACGGAGGCAACAAACAAAAAACAGCTGTTGTGTTGAGTGAAGCATGCAGATGGAAATATAATAAACGTGCTCTTCTTGGTCACAGGTTTTAGTGAACATCGGCAACCATTTCGATCTGAAAGCGAGTGTTTTCCAGGCTCCGCGGAGGGGGATCTACAGCTTCAGCTTCCACGTGGTGAAGGTGTACAACCGACAGACCATACAGGTGAGCCATACAGAAACAATAGGTCTATAAAGTACACTGATAAGTGCAGCACGAGGCTAAACCCCCCCCCCCCCCCCCCCTCCCCCCGCAGGTGAACCTGATGCAGAATGACTACCCGGTGATTTCGGCGTTCGCCGGGGACCAGGACGTGACGAGGGAGGCGGCCAGCAACGGAGTACTGCTGATGGTGGAACGGGAGGACCGCGTCTCTCTGAAGCTGGAACGGGGCACCTTAATGGGCGGATGGAAATACTCCACCTTCTCTGGCTTTCTAGTCTTTCCTCTATAATCTAACCGGCGACGACGAGACTCTGTTAGGTTGAGGAACACAAAGAGAGAGAAAAAATAAAACAACAAAAAAAAAAAACCATGCCATTTATTTTCAATTTAAATAACTGTCAGCCAAGGAAGCCGACGCATATCTGTATACCTACACGCGTCCACTATCTAGTCAAACACGGACGTTTCCTTGGAGTTTCATATATTCGAATCCATCAGTCAACTTTTACGCAATCTGGATGATTTAACGTATCGATCGGCCAAGGGCGCGTGCTCGTCGGGAATGTGGATTTTTTGTTCTCTTTCTTGGGGAAAACAGAACTTTGCCAACAGACAAACACAGCGTGGGTGTGTGTACGTGCAGCAGAAACAAGGACAAGGAGGATGAGCGCGAGGAAACCCGGACAGGCCGACTGTGTTATGCTCTATTTTATGTTTGTATAGCCTTAAAGAATATATGGTTTCCGTCCAAAGTCAAGTATATGGAATTATGGACATCCAGAGAAGAAGTGCTTTCAACGCCCAAGGCATTTTTTTTTTTTTTTTTTTTTTTTGCACGAATGGAATTTTTTATTTCTATTTTTTTTACTTTTAAGTTTTGTGCTGTCAATGGTGTTGCGTTTGGATGCTGAACATATTGAAAATAAGCCAAATGTAGGCCGACGACGAGTTTATTAAAAAAGAGAGATGGGGAGAAAAAAGGCGACATATTTCAGCCACCGGAGACGACTTAGAGCCCTTTTATTATAAAGAATAATGATATAATTTATAGGAAAAAAAAGAAAAGTACATATTCACATTATTGTGTGTTCTACATTTCGGAATCTGCGTAGCTTTGACTGATTTAATGTTCAGTGACGTTGCTCACCAAATGTACATTGTGGAAATAATAGAAGAATCCCTATATGTCCCGCTTAATAAAAGATATTGTATTGTATAGGCTAAGCGCATTCATCACTTTGATCCACATGAGTTTGCACGTATTAAAGGCGAAGAAGAACAACATGTATGCTGATTAGAAGTGAGACTTTAGGCCTCGGGAGGGGAACGTGGAGGCGCTGTCCGAGGTGCTGAAACACACTGTTGGACTCGCAGCGGCGCTTGATTACAAGTTGAGAGATACACCTAACACGGAGGAGCAGGAGAAGCAGGAGGAGGAGGAGGAGGAGGAGGAGGAGGATGAGGAGGAGGTGCACACATGGAACTGAGATACCGAACAGCAGTTCCAACACGACGGAGCGCCTTTACGCAGCGCGGCGCGGAGAGGAACCCCGGATACACGCCTCCTGATCCGAGGATCGGACCCGGAGTCACACACACATACGTGTTGATGGTGGATCACGTGATGGCACGATGAAAGGAGGCGAGGCGGTGCTAGCTGGTTTCTTTTCATCAGGCTACATAGTTGGCACTTTAACGTTTTTTTTTTTTAATTTGAAAACACACACACACACACACACACACACACACACACACACACACACACACACACACACACACACACACACACACACACACACACACACACACACACACACACACACACACACACACACACTTAACTCAAGGCCTCTTGCTGAATGCAGAAAGGCAAAAGAGGAGTGACTCGTGTCAGAATGTTTTTCATAATAATAAACTGATTAAAACTAATACGAAGGAGGCATCTGATGAGAAATGTGCCGGCCTTCATACTTTTATGAATCCGTCCTTGTCACAGATGAGTTTGGACTGAGAAAAACATCATACATATAAAAAGAAATTCTTCTGTTATGGAAGTTGTGATTAAATTGACCTACATTTTATACTCTCTTGATGTGAAACAACGTGGGGTCAAAGGTCAAACTGTGTTGCCTCAGCTTGGTTTGTGAAAGTGAGGATTTGATTTCCTTTGTGCTGTGGAGGCGACAGCTCTGGTTTCCTCTGTGGACTCACGTCTACACGCTCCTGTACGGAGGCTGATGTGCTGAAACCGGTGCATCTGTAGGAGATTAGCAAGGAAAACAAAGAAAAGTCACCGGCGACCACGAAACATCGCTTCTTAATTACTTTGTGGGGGAACAAGAGGAAACCGTGAAGATTGGTTTTCTCACAATGTACTGCTTTTGTTCCTTCTTTCATTTAAATATTTGAATTTGCTTTAATTCAATAAGATTCTTGAGTGAGAAAACCTCCCTGATTGGTTCCCAACAACAACAAAAAGCCATTATGTGGATATCCATTTAAGACTAAGCCAGCATGACACTGACCAACAAAAATATAAGTTTATGGGTGATGGAGAAAATTCAACACGTTTAATATAATAATCCTCAGCTTTTCTAAACAACAAACAGAAGAACACGTAGACGTTTGTCATCGTGGCTGAATGAAGTCAAACAGCTGCTGTTTGCATTTCTAATTGATGATGTCATACATGTGAGCATCTGGAAGCCTTTTTTTTTTATTTCCCTTCCATACACAGACACATTCATCTTGCATGTAACAGACCTGCTGATGCCAGTAATAGGAAGGAAGAGCCAGCCAATCAGAGTGATTTGGAGAGCGTCTTCAATTGGCCAATAAAGTGCTAATTATGCCGAAATGAAAAGTCTGTTTTCCAAAACGATCCCCTCGGATAATTAAGATCGCCGTCAAACTGCAAATGAGAAAACAAAAAAAACACTTTGTTTATTTGCTTTCTATCAAATAAGACTGAAACCCATTCATAAAGAAGATCGTTTTCATAACGTCAACATGAAAGATGAGACATATTTCTTCTTTTTCTCCGTTTTGTTATTTTTGCACAATCACATTAAATCAGTTAACTTGGCCGAACCAACGCTGTTTGCTTGTAGCTGTAAAAAAATTAAAATCCTCACGACCATGTTGGAGTATAAAATACCCCCCCACCCCCGCAAAGTACAATCACTCTTCAAATATGGGATCCATTTTTAATGGGAGGACAGATGGCATTTTACTGTGCTTTCTAGGCCACACACACTGATCATCACAAAACCTGTAGATGCCATGAAAACCCCCTTTTTATGTTTGTGTTAGAGCATTATTTGGTCCCTTTAAAGATTCTGTCCTCATGATCCCCATTGATATGTGGATCCCCCCCATGGAGATGATCTATGCATTATTATGTAACAGACTCGTCAGACGTCGTCTGTGGTTTCCAGACTCTCGTGGAAAATGTCAGTTCTTCATTAACGAGGTTGTTTTAGAGCGTAAACACCCACACGGTGCTCAGTTTTAACACTCGTACACCATTATGCACACGACACACATACATCACAGCGAGGGTAAATTTGGCTCATTCAGCCTCCAACAAAGTGTCTCGTCCTTTTTGGGGGAAAAGATCTATCTTCAATTTGCTGCAGGAAAAACAAACAAAAACAAAAAAAAAGAGAGAATTTGTTGCCGGTGTTGATGTGAAAGCCGTCCTCTGAAGATCAAGACGGCTTTGACATTCATTTTCAGCTCCTCCTGTGGTCTCTAAACATTTAATTACGTCTGCGTTTGCATATCTTCAGTGGGTGATTTGTTCAGTTTTAACAAGCATGATGGTTGGCAGGTAACGTGTCATCTTCTTCGGTGTTCTTTTCCACACTTTAAGGCAAAAAATGAATTCGTCATTTGAGCAAAGTGAGATAAATGCCACCCTCCCTCTTATTTCCTCACATCAAACCACCATTTAGTTATTTGGAGCGGATGACAAAAGTGCTTTAGCTTCAGAGCGGCGCTTTAATTCTCCAGTCGTTATTCATAATCTTGCTTTTTTGTGTCTGGAAGTGTTTCACTGACATAAGGCTAAATGCCTTTACGGTTACATTTTTAAAATAGATATTGTCTTTCATACATTTAGGTGGAAAGGAGTATCGTCACGTTCACTCACAGATGCAGGTAATAATGTGTCACACACACACACACACACACACACACACACACACACACACACACACACACACACACACACACACACACACACACACACACACACACACCAACATTTACTTTCCCATCCAGCGACCTCGAGGTCAAGAAAACATACTGCCGGCTCACTGAGACCTTTAAGAAATAAAGTCACCTCATCCATCTCCAGTCCCGAGTCGGTACTTTGCTTTTACTCGCCACAGAAAAGCAACGTAACAACAAAAAGCACAGATTATCACGTCGTTATCATCTAAATGAGCGCTTCAGCAGCCGGTCAGTTCGACTAATGAAGCCGAGTTTGAGGCGACACTTTTGCACATTTCCTCAAATGTCTTCTTTTTCGCTTCATTGTATCATCCTCAAGTCACAAAGTGCCAAAGGAAGGAGACCTGAACAAGGTTTTCAACCTTTCCATTTGATTGCAGATGAGCTTAATGCATTGGTATATTCATAAGGGGTGGGGGGGGACTCATTTCCTCCCCGGTCCCCTGTCTCTGTTATGGCTGAAATTGCCTTAAGTGTGAATGTGTGGGTGAATAAGCCTTTCACAGCATTATTTTTATTCAGGCTGTTCACAGGCAAAACCTACAGGCGCTTCCTTTTTCTTTTTTTTTTTTGTATGAAAACGATGCTTCGGGGCCCCACTCGAACTAATATCTAACGTGGCTTTGAGTTAAAAAAGGAAATGCACACTGAATGTCAGGATTTATCACCACGTTTAATGGGCCCAGACCTCTTTATGTCATCGAGAAGAAAAGAAAAAAAAACCTTTTCCATAGGCTTCCTTCCCAAATGAGCTGGCTAATTTCACGGGCCATGATGGCGGCGTTTAAAGCATGGGGACTTAACCTGCACGACACATTAAACCACCTGTGCATCAGGATATTTTTATATCCTGTAATTACACAACTAATGCAGACGACATGCACAGGTCATATACGTCCTCTGAGTCAGATACCAACTTTGTGGTATCACACTGGTGGAAACGTGGAGAACACACGCCGGGAGGACAACATGCGACGGCGGCTTGTTAATAATGCATTTGTTTTCCAAACAAATAAATAAGACGCACAACACAGAATCCAAACATCAGTGGCGGAGCCGCCGCTGTGAACGGGTGAACCATCCCCGAAAGAAAATGTGCTGGTGGAGGAGGAGCGGAGGAGATAGACGGGAGAAAAAAAGTCTGTTTACTCCTTCTGCCACAGCCTGCAATATCCATACTGCTGAAACACGCAATTCCCCAAAGAAAATACACCCCCCCCCCCCCCCCCCCCCTCCACACAGACAGTAGGCAACCCTGGCTCATATATGAACAACTCCATGGTTTCCAATACATCATCACCCGTCTACACATGAGATTCAGGCACCGCGCCGGACCGGCTCCCAGAACCGGTTTAACGAATGTTCATTAAGATTGTGCCTCAGCACAACTAGCTGGGGGGAAGATGCTAGAACACACACTTCTTTGGATGCACAGGAATGCACACACTCACACACACACACACACTGCAGCAATAACACTGCTTTTACAGGTGTGGATTCTGGGTATATGGCATTTTTTTATAGATCATTTGCAAGGAGATATACCACTGGGTTTAATAAGGTTACGTGTCTATAGACTTGGAGGAACCAGGATGTGTTATATTGCTAATGGAAAGCCGTACATAACTCAATATTTGAGGGATTTCGTCCAGTTTGCAGCAGATGGGACCAGAGAGACCACAAATCAGGTGTCACGGGTAAGTGTTTTTTTTCTCTACATGCATGGATTTTTATATCGATAGATAGAAGTGTTCTTTATGTAGATATATATAAGACAAAGACATGAAGTATTTCTTTATGATCTCATGTTGATGGCATTGAACCGGAGACTCCTGCAGCCTCACCGCGGCTCTTTGAAGGTTCTGCACCTTACAACTCTCTGTTTGGGTTACCAGCTCTGCACACCGCACGCTATGACCAATACTTATATTACTAGTACAATACTAAGGTCAAACTTTTGTAATATAATAATAAGTATCTAGAGAGTAGCGAGTACAAGAGTCAACAGTGAGCATATCTCTTTGGTTAGTTGGTGTCACATTCCTTTATGAGAATTCGTTCAACTGAGAATAATAACTTGCATAAATGTATCAGAGGACATTCAATGTGTCCAAAGATAAATATGTTTTGAAAAACTGAGATGTTGAAAGTTTGCCCAACAGGAACCAGACCCGACTTGTCATAGTTTCAGCAGTAAGTTGACAAAGTCATCAACAAACTTTATCGTTTTATAACAATACGTGAGACGTTGTTTGTGAAAGCATCTCTGCCAATAAAACTTTTTAGTTTTTGTCAAGGGTTCATTCTTATTTGTAGTTTTAGGAGGCGTTTTATTTATTTTCATCTCAAATTTTCTTTTCGCAGCTGTTTGGAAGACCTTTGATCTCGTTGTGCATTGCATTGTGGGAGAATAGCACACAAAAATGATCCCATTTCGTATGAATTCTGTCTGTTTACAAAAACCTGCTGAGAATAGGTACATAGTATAGATTTGGGACACGATTGTTGTTATAATTGAGTGACACTCATTTGTGTGTTTTTCTTTACTGAAAGATATTTTGAACCAAATTAAGATCTCGATTAACCAACTCCGATTCTGAAAGTCATCAAATGTAGCAAATGAAATGATGATGTCATCCTCCACATTTCCCACCGTAATGAGTTTAACCACAGCTACGACATCTAGCTGTTAACACGTTATAGTTGTCTCTTAGTTAGGCTCAGTAAAAAAAATATGGGCTCAAAAGTATATCAACTAAAAAACGACATGACGTGATAACAGCTGACACGTTAGAAACATCATTAATGTAACTTCAAAATACCTCAAAACACCAACAACACACTCCTGGAGGTCCAGGCCGTTCTGCTGGACCCGCTGGAGGGAAGGGGGGCACTGGAGAACCAGGACCATTACTGCATGGGGCCATCCTGTCAGACCCCGCTGCAGTAAAATGAGAGATTTTCTACAGGGGGTCTGGTGCTAAGAAACACGGGGGGGGGGCGATAACACAAAGTTAAAGTTCAATGAAGTCGTTTTAAAGTAATATATTAACTCGTTATCCTACATTAACTTGATTTAACCTAAACAAATTAAATCATGTGTTGATATATATATTGTTTGAATATAATCGTTATCATTATTGTTTATTTATGGTAATAAGAAAGCAGTGTGGTTCTATTTCGTCTCATTAAGAAAAAATATATGATCACTTACAATAATTGCAGCACAGATATCTGACAATAAATTTCACCTTTACATTGGCACCATTAGAACGGAACATCCCATCAATAAAGTAGATACAGGTCGTAAGTATGTAAAGTAAAATCATAAAGATGTCAGCTGATTGGTTTAGATCGTCCAATTAGGAAAGCAGCACCATAAGAGTTGTTTTTGCAGTTTGTTACCGTGAGAAAACCAGACAGGCTGCACAGCCTCGGCCAATGATCGCTCAGCAGCTAACTGGATAGTCGGAGAGCGATGACTATCGTCTCCGTCCACCAGAGTCTCTCATCATACTGAACATACAGCGTTCCGTGACCAAAGACGCCGTCCGTGGAGCATCGTACCTCGTATGGACGACCTCAGGCATCATTATTTCTCTCTTCAATAAGCTGTTGTCCTGGACCCCCGGATGATGCAGCCTTTTTAATAACCATAACATCCACGGCCTCTAACTGCTGCTGGAGGATTGTGGGGGATTTCTTTGGACGCGTCGACAGTCGCCGAGTTACGAAACATAAGGGATTTATCTACGTTACTTTACAGACGTGGAAACGCAGCGTAGGAACTTGGATGTCATTAAAATAGACCCGTTTATTGGCAGATTGGCTTCACAGTAAAATCCGGGGCAGGGAAGATGGGATTTAAGGAGCCTTTGTGTTTTCTCAATTAAATGTTTTATGAGGGGAAATATACATTTAGAGAGTTATATCCCCCCTTTTCACGGGACCTGGAAATTCACGTCATTATTCTTTACCTATATGCCTTTTAATAATGCCAATATTGACATGTTGCTGCGGGTGGAGATCAATGTCTCCGCAGGAAATGAAATGAAATAAAAAAAAGCATGTCAAGCTCATCTCATCATAAACATGCGGGTCGGTGGAGAGGATGGAGGCGAGCGCATGTTCATCCGAGTGCGTCCACAGCCTCGGGCGTCTCGCTATAGGCGAGTTTAAGGGCAAGAGGCGGAGGCTTTCGATTGGCTGGAGAGTTGAGGTTTGGCCCGCGGACGGAAAAGCGAGGAGGGAAATCCACCTCCACCATGAAGTATGAAGGTCACATGCTGCAGCTAAAGAATGATGCTAACAGATGAAACGCCAGCTAATAGAAGATAAAACGAAAACACACTGAAAATTCAGACGATACAACAAAATAGAGAAACACGATGCTAACAAATACAGACATGCTAGCACTCTTATTACGAAGCTACAGCTAGCAGTCGGCTAGCATAGCGTAGCGTAGCATGAATATGAGAAAACATGAACTACGACACTTAAGTCCACTAATTAACACATTACATCCTAATTATCTAGTTCTATTCGGGGGGGGGGGGTCTCACTGGGAGTAGTTGCTAGGTAACCAGCAGAGATCCAAGGAAGTACATAAAGGAAGATATAAAGTGTTAATTTGTAAGATTTAGAGGAGCTGAATGGCAATTTCTTTTGCCTTTTCGTACAGATCCAGGCTAACCTCAACCCCCCCGAAGCTAAAACTGGCTCCGGCTACATATCTCGTTTGACTTTCACTCTCTCTCTCTCTCTCTCTCTCTCTCGCCAAGAACGTGAATAAGCAGATTTTTCCCTTAAAAAAATGTCAAAGAATTTCTTTAATTCATGATCGTCCAGGTTTAAAACCTGAATGGTGACCTTCCGTGTAGAATATGTTCTCAACGCTCAGAGTGCTGCTTGTTTCCTAATGCAACGGATTAAAAATGTAAAAAAAAACTTGTTGTTTGAACAACATTATCGTTTAATGCGTTTGTCCCCTTGGCCTGCGAATGAGCTTGTGTGTTTGCATTGGATCGGGTAACTCTGGTGGGGAGGGCTTGTGCCGGATCGAGCCTCGTGCCGGATCGATGCCGCCGGCATGCTGATGAGCTCTGCAGGTGTTGCCAGAGGCACCGCGCTAATGGTCAGAGCATGCAGAATCATTCCAGGAGCACTACAGTGGCTAGGGAGGAATTCATGAAATACACACCAAAACACACACACACACGGACTCACCATTGATGATGCCGAAAGGTCAAAAGGTCAAAGCCACTTTTCTCTGTCCAGGAAATTAGATAAAACGGCAGCTGACCCTGAGATTGCAGACTCCTCCACAATGATCGCTGCTATAAAACACTTCCATGCAGGATTTCCATCATTTATGCATACTTTAATATTCAGTTTATTGAATAAAAGAAAACATCTAATTCCGAATGATTTGAAAGCACTCAGTTACATGACTGCAGAAGCATTTTGTTCTCATGTCTGGTTTGTGTTGAGATTTGCCCAATCACAGTCTCTCCCCATCCACTGTGCCCCACTTCTCGGATCGTCCCCATCTGGTTTGACAATCTGTTTCAATGGAAATCAGTTGTTTTTTCTCTCCTCTCCCCTCCCCTCATCTCCACTCTCTGCTCTTGCAGGGTTTTTTTTTTTTTACTTGAAGTTCCTCCTACGATCGCGGCTCAGACGCTTCAGATGAAACTTGGGCATGATCACACAGCCTCAGCAGAGCCTCGCAGTGCCCGCCTTCCCCCGGGGATTATAAGGCCTCACACAATAGGATCTCTGAGATTTCACCTAAAATAGGACTCCAGATTATTGGGATGGAAATGTAAATGCTGGGTCTCCGTGCCCCTGTAAAAAAAAAAAGGAGAAAAAAAAAGGATTCTTCACCATCTGTTAATCTTTAAAATCTGGATTTTTTTTCACAAGCTGTTTCATTCTATCCATCTTACAGGAGCTGGATGATGAGGTGGTAATTTTTGTGTTCTTCTCCTTTCACTGATGTTAATATTATATTCTCTAGACTTCATTGTTCTCCTGAGTATTTAAGTGGGTGACAGGCGCAAAAAAAAAAAAAGTGTCAGAATTTAAAACTTCCCTTATTTGATGAGATGAAGCATGAAAGTGTTATACAGCGCTAAAGGTGACAATACTAAATTTAACATATGTAGCCATTGTCGCCCTGAATTATCCTCCCCTCGTTTCCGGTGCTTTCATTTGTATATTTTTGAACCTCATATTCATTCAGCGGCAAAGTTGTTATGAGCCCTGCACGGCGTTGGATGTCAGTGTTGAAAGAGTAAACACAGTTAAGAGAGTCAGCAAGAATACATGAGAGGTAGGTGGTGGGTTATCGCCGCCCCTCCCCCGTCTCTCTCCATGGAATAACTGCGACTACCATCACAAACTCCGTCTCTGTCAACAACTGCCGATGCATCTTCAGACGGTAACGCGTGATCAACGCCGAGCGACTCGTTCCCCGGCAGAGGAGGCGAGGAAGCAGAAGAAACGTCTTCGTCTTTCTTACATTGTGAATATTCTTTTGTGTCCTGCCTTCCTACTCCTCGCCTTTTATATTGCAAAGTTTTCGGGAGTGTTTTTAAAATGCAAAAGGTGGTGTGCTTTTTCTACTCCCCCCCCGAGTGCATTCCCATCCCACAACACTTTCTGTGTCTGTCTCCCGTCTCCCCCCCACCCCTTCCCATCTCGGTACTCTCTTGATTTTCCATCTCCCACAGGTTCACCAGATGATACCACCACCTCTACGTTCTGCCCCCCTCCTCCTCCTCCTTCCCAGCTCTGCACACATAAGTTTAAAGGTTTACTTCAAAGCGGTTTTAAGGCAAGTGGTTCTACCTTTTCCTGTCTTTCATCTGAGCGTGCACGAGGAGGATGCAGCCAGACTGAGCACGTGCACACTGAAACACACAAAAAAAAATCCTACAGCCGGCAAACCCACGGATATGCAGCACGTATATGCAAAAAAGAGAAATCTCTCCGGTTGCATATTTCTGGCATTCTTCAGCTTCCCTTCCATCACTTCTTGCCTCCGTTGAGCAGCAGAGGGACGAGGTGGTGAACCACACGTGAACCTCAAACCCACATCCAAAGATCTGCCCGTTTTTGCGTTGATTCCCTTTAGATTCTTAGAACACATTCTAAGTGTGTTCAGATAGCGGTGGGCAGAAAAAGGGATGAAAAGAGCGCCTGATCCATGTTAGGCAGTGTGGGCTGCATCTAATCCTCACACCAGACTATACACCATCTTCTTATAGAACCATAGTCCTCAAAATAGAGAGGGTTTCTTTATCTTTAGGGTGCTTGAACTCATCCCAACCCCTTTCTTCTTCTTCTTCTTCTTCTCCTTCTTCTTCTTCTTCTTCTTCTTCTTCTTCTTCTTCTTCTTCTTCTTCTTCTTCTTCTTCTTCTCCTTCTTCTTCTCCTTCTTCTTCGAGGGCTGTCCCAGGTGTTTATGTGATTTAACAAATTTGGAGACCAGAAAAGAACACACAAAGTGCATGGTGGGAAGAAAGGGAGTCCTCGTGGCCACTCCCCGCACCCCTCGGGCTGCTCCTCTTTTATCGCGGATTGTACTTCCTTTGCTCCACAACGCGAGTGATGCTATTCTTTACTTTCTACGGGCTGCGTGAGGCTGTTCCTGTTAACAACCGTCCCCCCCGGTGAATCAAATCAGGAGATTAGAAGAACATTCACACGGACCGAATTGGCTTCCAGGGGGCTTAAATCAATCTAAAGTAAAAACTGAAGAGAAAGAAAGCCTTTTGGGATATTATGGGAGGGATGTAGACAGGGAGGGTGGTGGTGTTTGGGTGGGGGAGGGGCTCTCCAAGGTGGGTTTTTTGGGTAATATGAGCGTGAAATGCCAGAGCATCAATTACGGAGTGATTGAGGGCCATTCTACTGTGTGCTGCCATTCGGCGGGAGAGGAGGAGGATATAATGGATAAACAGATTGAGAATGTTCATATTTACAGTGTGACACCGGGACAACAGTATTACCGCGTCATTAATACGATATGGATTTCATTGCATTGCAGGTCTCCAATCACCTAATTCCTATATAAGGAGAACAACGCAGAGAATCGAGGCCTGCTGGATCTGATTAATGTAATGTTGTCATATGTCATATTCTCTTCAGTTCCATGAGAAAGATGATACGACGGCGTATGAAAGCCACTGTAAGACAAGAAAAAAAAAGAAAAAAAAAATGGAGCCGAGAGACGGGGGGCAATATTCAGAGGAAAAAAGTCGCAAAGTTTATAAAGTAGCAAATTTGCAACGGCGAACATCCGGTCTTAGTAAAATATATAATAATATTAGAAATATAACATTCATGGGAAGTTAGCTAGCATAAATGCCGGTTGTTAGCATTGGAATAAACTCGCAAATTTGCCACTTCTTTTCCTCGGAATATTGTCCCCCTCTCTCCGCTTCCGTTTTATATTTTTTTCATTTATTTTTGATACGCTGTTGATGATGTTGACTTATTTCTATTACGACTTGACCCTGAATGCCACATTGATACAGCGAATCCTCATTTTCGTAGCGCACCGGTCGTAGAAATCAGGTTTTAAAATCTGTCACGTTTCTGCTTGAAATTAAAAAGGGGGGGGGGCAGCTTTCATCTGCCAGGGAACCTAAAAACCTGCACCGCCCCCACCTCCGCCTCCCTCCGTTCTCCATCCCCACCCCCCCGCCTACCGGAGCTCGCTAAGTGATGGGCCGTGGCACGGGCTTCTTGGTTCAAAAAGACAGGCGCATCATTAGGGACTGAAGAGTGCGGTTCCTGCCCCCGGGGGAGGAATGACAGTCCGTCACTGCCCTCGGGGGCTTTACCTCACTTTGGACTATGGAAATCAAAGATACGGTGCTGGGGAATTTGAATAGAATAGGATGAAATACTCTTTCTTCTTTGTCCGGTATTAATTCTACTGTTGGATGAGAGGTTTAAAAAAAAAAAAAAGGCTCTCGGCATTTTGAAATGATAATTAATCATTAGGCCACTTCAGAGTAGGTGTGTTTTGTGTAATTTGTTGTGCAACAGTCGGTCAAACACAACCGACTCGCTCATATTCCAGTTGTTAACACAAAAACGAACAAACTTGTCTCTTGAGAGTTTCGGCATCGCCATGGTAACCCCGTTCCGTCGGTGCCTTTTATGGAGGTACAGTACACCGATCTGCTGCTATTCAAGCCAGACAAAGCACCAAATCTGGATCACATGACCCCCGAATCACTTGGCTTTGTACGACCAGTCACTCAAAGCACTCACCAGAGAGGCTCACATATGCAAATATGTTGTGATATGAGAATACATGTGTTGCGTGTCATGTGTGTACCTTTTTTTTTATTATTCCAAAGTGATACCAATAACTGGGAGCTTGGCAAGCAACATATGGGCGTTAATATGGGCAGAAATGTGATTTGAATATGATGACTTTCATAATGTCTGCAGCCTCTGGTGCGTGCCATTTTTAGACTAATGGTGCATTTAGAGTTAGAGTTTGAGCTACTTGTCAGTTTGATAAAACGGTGCGCTGCTTAAATTGAGCAGACACATAAATGGGAAGAAATGGCGAGCACGCCGTCATATGAACGATCAACTTCAGGCACAAAAATAATAACTCTAAAATGAATTGAATGGTTTTTTTGTGTTATTTAAGACCTAATTACACATGTTTCTGTTCGAGGAATTTTCTCATAGCCAGGTGATTTAAGGTTGTTTTTTTAAATCTATATATTCTATGAAAAGTCTAAACTAATTGATGCCCTGTTGCCTGATAGCCATTAGAATATATTAGATATGAATCAGTGACCAACTGTTGCACTGTGTGACATGTTTCTTCATCACAATGAACAACAGGCTCTCTGGTATCATGAGCCAGCAGCGTCCATCTGCCATAAATACTCATTAGTGCACCAAATATATGTCCATCCAGAATAAATAAACACACACTCTGAGTGAAATTTGCTTAAGTATATGGAACGCCATGTAATTGGATATTCAAACTGAATAAACAAATGAGCCTGTGAATGAATAACTTAGTCATTGATATATAGATGCATGTAAATAAAGGTTAAATACATTAAGAAATAGGGTAAATAAAGAAATTAGTCATAAATGAATATA
>NC_139929.1:1840958-1880958 GCF_963514095.1 Eutrigla gurnardus | reverse complement strand
CACGATCCGTTTCACTGTGCTCTAGTCGGAGACCCAATCCTCCATCCGTCTTTCTTTCTCGTGTTTTACAGTGAAGAGTTCAAAAAGTGACGTGAATACGTTTCCGAGGCTCGTCGTTAAATCATTACCTCATTTGTCTCCTTGCTCCTTCCTCTTCCTCCCTAACTTTCTGCTCCTCTGCTTCACACGACAGCTCTCTCTCCTCCCACGCCAACTCCCCTCTTATCTCCCATGCTCTCTCTCCCCTCCCTCCCATCTCTCTCCCCCTCCTCTCTCTCTCCCCTCCCCCTCTCTCTCTCTTTCTCTCTCCATTTCTCACCCTTCTCTCCCTCTCCCCGTTTCTCCCCCTTCTATCTCTCCCCCTCCTCTCTCTCTCCCCTCCCTCCTGTCTCTCTCTCTCCTCTCTCTCTCCCCTCCCTCCTGTCTCTCTCTCCTCTCTCTCTCTCCCCTCCCTCCTGTCTCTCTCTCTCCTCTCTCTCTCCTCTCTCTCCCCTCCCTCCTGTCTCTCTCTCTTTCTCTCTTAATTTCTCACCCTTCTCTCTCTCCCCTCCTCTCTCTCCGTTTCTCACCCTTCTATCTCTCCCCTCCCTCCTGTCTCTCTCTCTCCCCTCCTCCCTCCTCTCTCTCCCCCTCCCCCTCTCTCTCTCTCCCCGTTTCTCACCCTCCACTCTCTCTCTCCCTCCACCCCCCCTCTCTCTCCCCCTCCCCCCCTTCTCTCTCTCTCTCAGTTTCTAACCCTTCTCTCTCTCCCTCCCTCTCTCTCTCCCCGTTTCTCAACCTTCTCTCTCTCTCTCCCCCTCTCTCTCTCCCTTCCCCCCTCTCTCTCCCCCCTCCCCTCTCTCTCTCCCTCCTCCCTCTCATCTCTCCCTCCTCTTACCCCTCTCTCTCCCTCCCTCCTTCCCTCCCCCCTCTCTCTCTCTCTCCGTTTCTAACCCTTCTCTCTCTCCCTTCCTCCCTCTCATCTCTCCCTCCTCTCTCTCTCTCTCTCTCTCCCCCCCCCCCCCCCCCTCCCTCCCTCTCTCTGACCATAACACAGCGGCGGCCAGCGTTGGTTCATCGCTCCTCTCCCTGATAATTCCCCGTATTAACCGGCTGGAGTTATTACCCGTTATATGAGACGTCTATGTTGAGGGCGCTTTATGAGATCCTGGTCCCCGTGGATACGATGATGGAGTTGGTGAGCGCCGTCATCCCCCCGGCCGTATAATGCCATCAGCTGGGAAATACACAATGCCACGGATTATTGATAGAGCCGTATCTGCTCTTCTGCTGACAAACTCCTGGCCCGGGTTGAAGGGGGCACGTAATCCTGAAGAATATCTCTGATAATATGGCCGCCGCCGCCGCCGCCGCCTCCTCGCGGTAACACCTCTGCTCTCTTTGGGGGGAACTTCAGTTTACTCTCCTTCCCCTTGTGACAAACGATCAAGCCCCCCCCCCCCCCCCCCCCCCCACAGTGATTCAAATGAGAGACTGGAAGATTTATTCCAACAATAGGCTCTCCCACACAGAAATTATTACCGTCTTCCTGTCTGCTGTGGACGACGGCTTATTACGGCCACTGTAGGTAAAAAATAAATAAAAAAACGGGAGAAAGAGAGAGAAAGGGGGGGGGGGGGGGGCAATATACTGAGGGAAAGTAGCAAATTTCTGAATTTATAAAGTGGCAAATTGATCGGGGCGTTTGGGCGAAGGTGTTAGCGGTAATTTTCACTTGTTGTCATAGCAACGCCAAACATACGGTCTTAGCGGAACCAAGCAACTTGTTTATATCGGCTATAACAACACGTGAAAACTACCGCTAGCATCTTAGCCCGACCGCCCCGATCAATAAACACCCATAAGATGACAGTTTGTCCTCATATAAATAAAAGCAACAAGAACCTTAACGGACATTAACGAGGCGTTGTCACACGTTGTCATTAGAAAAATAAATGTGTATGTTCGTGGGAAATTAGCTAGCACATTTGCCGGTTGCCGCTCTTTTTTTTTTTTTTTCTTACAGTACCGTCTTAGCCGCGACTTCCAAACAACTGGAATATTACCGTAAATTACAGACAGGAAGTGAAACAGCAATTTAAAAAACATACAATAAGTACTGGGAAGATGATCCAACAATAAAGCAAAGTTTTCTCCCCTCATTAGCGGTTCACCACCCGTCAAAAACAAGCACGATAATAAAAAAAGAAGGTAAACAATCCTCCCCTATAAATAGAGAGTAGTAATACTCCTGGCTCTCATTATCCCTCCTCCCTCTCCATTCCCTCAATCTGTCTGACGGGCTGCGGAGGGACTCGACGCCGTTTAGTCGGCGTGAAGACCACAAGCTGCATTCTCACTTACGGCCTTGATCTTTTGTTTTCATCCCAGATGTGAGGATTACTCGACGACGTGGAGGAGGGGGGGGGGGGGGGCGATAACGAATCAAATACAAGCGGTTAACGAAGCTACCTGGTGTCCAATGAATGAGGCTGCTGTGTTCTTCTGGGACCTTTGCAAACCAAAACTAGCTGCTACGTTTTTTTTATGCAAATGACCATCTCGTCATATGTGAATTGCTCTTCATATTTGTTTTTTTTTTGCTCATCTTTTGCTCTCCGAGACTCGAGCTTCAGTGGCCATGTTGCCTTTTTTTTCTTTTTTTTTAACAGAGGAATATGAAATTACTATCACATTGAGGGAAATCAAAGTCTTGTTCTGCTGCAGTCCTCTGGGCAGCATTGTGCAGTATTGCTTTGGAAACGGGCCTAATTGGTATGTGTGGGCCAAACTCACCCCGCTGCCTGGAACTAGCTGGCTTCATGTTCACAACAATTGGATTTTGGAATAGCTGCCCTAGATTGTTTGTGTTTTTGCAGTTAGGGTTCTGTGTGTGTGTGTGTGTGTGTGTGTGTGTGTGTGTGTGTGTGTGTGTGTGTGTGTGTGTGTGTGTGTGTGTTTAGAATCAAGAGTGCAAAAGCTAATCCCTCTCCTCTCCGTCTATCATATTAGAATCCGTATAATTGCTGGATGTCTACACCCAATAGCCACAGCCGTGTGTTTTATTTTATTTATTTTATAAGTGCGAGGTGGTCCGAAAGATAACACAAGGGGTGGGGGGGGGGGGTTCTGCCTTTTAGCTCACCAGGAAGCACAAAGAAAAAAAAAGCAACATTAAGTCACCTATAATTTGCGTTCCCACAGTCCTGATGTCAAACAGACACATGACAGCTCGGTGATTCATCGACTCCCCCCCCCCCTGAAAGATGATTGGCTCTGGCATCTTCCTCCTTCCTGAGAGCCGAGCGCCCCGGATTTCCCAGAGTAAAAAAAAAGAAAGAGTACTAACCTAATATCCAATTTTGAAATATGAAGGCAGGGAGTACCATCTTTGCATGTGTCCGCAGTCTGTGGTCTCGACCCCCACCTACTGTAGAAGGAGGGGGGGCATGTTGAGTGAACGCTCCCCCGCCTGCCTCTCTCGCCCCTCGTCGGAGGCTATAAATGTACAAATTGTTAATAATTCGGGGAGCATATTAACTCTCATTCTGTTGTTCAGCAAAAAAAAAGCACTGCCGGTAATGTTCACCTCCAACGTGGACGAGCTTTTTGCCGAATTAGCTTGCTAGTAAGTTTTTTTCCCCCCTCACCTCCCAAACGCACCGTGGTGCAATATAGGGAGAGAGAGGGAGAATGTGATTACAAACAGTAAGTTATTGCCTCGGGCACAATTAAAACTTTGCAGACGAGCATTCCTGATTGCAAACCGAATCAGGGGCTCGGTGTCGGCGAGGCATGTTGCTTGTTAATTGGTTAATTACGGGAGCGGGAAGGCCTGCTGCACGAGTATTAAGTGGGAAAATCTGCTCCGCGTTTTCCAGTCAGTCCCACATGGAAACCAGACACCCCCCCCCCCCCCCCCTCCACTAAAAATAAGCTCATCAGCAATTTGGAGCCGTGTGGGCCGCCTCCCATCCTGATGGAGGATCACACTCTTCGATGGATTTGTTGCCATGGAAGCAGTGAAGTCAGAAAGAAATGCCCTCATCTGCATAATTAGGCAAAGAAACGGTGATAAAACGTGTACGCAAGTCTCATCGGGTCTGTCGGAAAAACAAAAGCCGAGACAGGGGGGCAATATTCAGAGGAAAAAAGTGGCAAATTTGCGAGTTTATTGCGATGCTAACAACCGGCATCTATGCTAGCTAACTTCCCATGAATGTACGTTTACGTTTGCAATGAATCATCCCAACGTGTGACGACGCCTCGTTAAGGTCATTAGGGTGATGATGTTGATGCTTATTGTTGCTTATTGTCTTCTTATGGGTGTTTATTGATCGGGGCGGTTGGGCTAAGATGCTAGCGGTAGCTTTCATGTGTTGTCATGGTAATGGTAAACACCCAGTATGCGGAACCAAGCAACCTGTTTATATCAGCTATATTTATGAAGTGGCAAATTGACTTTAAAACCTCACAATTTTGCCACTTTTTTTCTCAGAATATTGCCTCTCACTTGCCTCCGTTTTTATTTTCTCCCTACAGAGACGCCGTCGTAGAAGCAGTAATGTGGAAGTCAGGGAAAAAATCTGCATAATTGGGCAAAGAATCAACGATAATAAATGTACTCAAGTCTCATCTGGTCTGTTATTGCAGCGATGTTTTGAATAAAGTTTTTTTTTAAAGAAACGCATCATAGAAAAATGATCGAGGTTATTTATTTCTTGACGAGACGAGATAAAGAAGTGGATCTGGTTGAACCGGCGGACTGTGAAGTGCACAGCAGCAGTGACTTGCAGGTGTGCTGCTTCACGCCACATGTTTCTGACAAAGTCAGGCAAGAAAACAGCCCAGGGCACGGACACACACACACACACACACGCACGCACACACGCACACGCACACACACTCTTACATGCACACCTCATACCTCTGGAGGAAATGCTGGGATTTCTTAGTCAATGCCCTCAACACCGTAAATCCTACAGGTCTTACTCAGAGCAGTGTTCACTGTTGCTTGAGTTAATCAGAAGTGTTTTGTGACTTGCGACTGCGTCCGGGCTTTGATTTAAGCGAGGCCACGGGCTAAAAGCTGTCCACATCCCTTTACGAGCATCGCCGTCCTGACCTTTCTGTTCGGCGAGTCTTCTTAGGACTGAGGACTTGACACAACGTGACATGTTGCCAGGTCAATAAACATGGTGTTTTGCTGCAGACGGAGCGAGCGGCGAGCAGGAAACAGATTGTGCACCCTTTCTTCTCATCTATTATGTGCAGCCAGTGTTTGTACACACCTGTTAATCCTTTTAAATAATAAAACAATGTGTTATTTCCTAGAATATGTTTCTTATTTCTGTTTTCCATAGATTTGTGATACCTGACACAAAAGGAGGAAAGTGACACATCTAACTGCTTTGTGGGTTTTTTTTAATTACATTTGATTATTTTGTTGTCAGAAAAGGCTTTAATTTCTGACTCACAGCGTTTTATTCACGCACCCGTTGACAAATTAAAAATATCTGTCTGTATTTAATCCATTTGGAAGCATTTTCAAACACGTCAACACACTTCACACATCAAAATATCGCTTAATATTATGCAACGTTAGTTTTAATAACGTGGCTGTCAGTTGTCATAGAAATATTATACTTTTAATTAAGCCCTCACACACCGTAAATAATGTAAATTTGACATTAGTGGGTCAAAAAGATAATACATAATATAAGCTCCTCAAAAATAAGATGTTTTCAGGAACAAATGGATTTCTGTTTCCTTGTCCTATAATACGTGATGATATAATAATATGGCAGGAGTATTATACTAGCAAGTCATGTAATTAAACATCCCAGCAACGACATGCCGACTTGTCAACGTCTCATTGCAGCAACATTATCAGTAAACTGATCTGTAATCGCCACTTTTCTGTAGTTTTTTTTTAGCGCGACATCTGTTTACATCTCTTTATTTTACATTAATCTGCCCGGAATGTGAGATTAGTGAGGGATGGGATGGTTAATGAGGCGTAGCAACAGAACATGAGTAGCCGGTGGATGGATAGGTTACTGTTAAACGTGGGGGGGTGCAGAGTTATTCAGGGGGAGGGGGGACAAAGACAGATGCAGTGTCTGGTGTGCATGTCACTTTGGCAAATACTTGTTTCTGGCAGCCAGACAGCAGCGAGCCAGATTAATACTGTACCCCCCCTCCCTCGCTGTCTCTCCTCCGCCTCTGTAGTTAGATACCGACTTCTGCAAATAACCACGTCATAGAAAAAAAGCTCCTTTTGTTTTTCTTCTGCGCTCTTGCATAAGAATCTCTCTCTCTGCATCTTAGAAACCACTTTTCTTCTCCTGATGGCGTCTGTGCTGATAAACGTCCACCGTCTGGCAATGTCACCCAGCGGCCCATTAAAGTCGGGGGGGTTGCACCGGCATGCCGAGGTGCCCGCCCGCCCACACATCCCTCTTATCTATCGCCAACTCAACTTGGACCAAGTAAAAAAAAAAACTGCTGTTATTTCAATAATACCAGCCCGGAGGTGTCGGGAGGAAGGAAGGAAGGAAGGATGAAAAAAAGGTGAAAAAAAAAGAAGCTTTCTATAATGAGGGAAGAATTTGGCGGTTGCAATTTATTTTTGGCAGCGAACAAACAACTTGAATTCATGCTGGAAGTCAATATGTGCACAATAAAGTGTGTGGGGGAGCTGGAAGTCTCAACAAATATAGTTGCTAAACCCGGACAATAAGGCAAATACACGTTTGTGTTTGATTATCTTAAAAAATAAAAAATCAATGCATAACTGAGCATAAAATGACCCGCTCGCTAAAAGACAACACCCGAGAAAAAGAGGCTAAACGCGGCCAATTGGGTTGAAAAAGATATGAATAAATACAATTTGTACAATAAGATGCGAGTACAGTCGGGGGAGTTTTTTAAACATCATCCCTTTTTGCATAAATCATAAACCCCGTACAATTACAGTTTTGTTTTCTGATTCCCTCTCTACACACACACACACACACACACACACACACACACACACACACACACACACAGACACACAGACACACAGACACACAGACACACACACACACACACACACACACACACACACACACACACACACACACACACACACTAAGCTAGAAATCACACGGCCCACACAGAGTGCTATCATCAGATAAAAAGAGCCTCGGCTGACGTGGAGTAATTTATCGTGGCACTTGCTCATACTGGCACGGAGGGTTACATCATTGGCAGCGTGAGCCGCCGCCGCCTCGCAGCTAATATCCTGTAGATTTGACGGGATATTTTCTCCACGTCTGTCTAACAATGCCAAGAGGGTTTAAACAACAATCACATGACAAACATCCAAGAACTCTGTGGTTTTGTTGGACTTGCATATCGTTGGCTTTAAACGGGAGAAAGTGCCAACGGGGTGAAGTCGAGGAAGGAAAGAGGACGACGAAGTTATTTAACAAGCTCGGGACGGACAGATGGTGCAGCGAAACCAAAATCACACAGGGGAGAAAAAACAACAACAAAAAAGGTAATAAGAGCGAGAAACGCTCACATCAGAGGGAAAGAATGGCAGAGAATCCCCTCGGTGAGGAAAGTTGTTGTGCACCACAGTTCTCAGATCTGCCGTCCAGAAAACATCTTCCAATACAAACAGGAATAGCAACACGGAGCGACGTCGGAGCCGCTCTCCGATCTGTCGCCGCAGAGTCGGTCAGAGACCCCGACCACTGGTTTTAAAACTCAGAACAGGAAACAGGACTGCTTCTCATACACAGCACTTTTCTTTTCTTTTTAACAGGATGTTGTTGGAACCCGGGGGACACGAGAGGATTCACAATTAATAATGAGAGTTATGAAATCAGAAACAAGTGGCTTTTCTAGAGGCTTCAGAGGTAAAGTAGAAGTATGGAGGATATAAGATCCTCCTGGTGGTGAAAGCACAGAGTGGTGCAGCTTTATGTTAGAAACTCACCTTGTGGTTTAAAGATCTGGTCCAGCAGCAGGACTGTGATCTGGTCTGGGTCTGGGTCTAGGTGAAAACAAGACTTATTTCAGTAAACTTGATTTGGAACAAATGTGTGAAGAAGAAGACACGAATGAAAACAAAATGGTGTCCCTTGGTGTGCTGCACAGGAGTAAAAAAAAGGCGAAAAAAACCCTCCCTTTAAATAGGCCGTCCAACCTGCAGCACAATCAGCTCGGGCTGAACCATTTTCCCCTCGGGGGGGTTTCCCTCGTACCAGAAACAGGAAATGATAAACATCAGAAAGCATCATCGCTGGAAACGAGGCTGAAAGGATTTTACCTTTAAATGTTACTTACAAACTAATATAATTTACTCATCAACTAATCAGCAGCTTATTAAACCGAATGACACGCCTCCGTACTTGGTACGAGCCGTGACATCATCGAATACACCAGGAAGAGTAAAAAAAACCAAACAGGAAGTGTTTGGTTGCCACCTCCTTTTAAAAACATTACAAAGGTAACTAATTTGTTTGGAAATATAGGTTATTGTTATTGTTATGATTAGTTTGTTTGTTTGTTTTTAATTATTTAGTTTTTTGTTTGTTTTAGTAATATAAGATTATTTGATCCACACTCTATTCCAGTTGGTGGCGCTAATGCACCAACAAGTTGTTTGCCAACCGCAAAAAAAATAGAAAGAAAGAAAGAAAGAAAGAAAGAAAGAAAGAAAGAAAGAAAGAAAGGAGTAAAAACATCAACATTAAAGATTCGATATATGGATGATGGAAGGAAGGACAGACAGACAGACAGACAGACAGACAGACAGACAGACAGACAGACAGATAGATAGATAGATAGATAGATAGATAGATAGATAGATAGATAGATAGATAGATAGATAGATAGATAGATAGATAGATAGATAGATAGACGTTATTGATCCAGAAGGCAATTGAAGCATCCAGTAGCAGCTTACAAAAATGAGCACAAATATGACATTAAAAAGTAATTAGAGAAAAATAAGTTTTTTTTATTTATTAATTAATTTTTTTACAGCAACATAACATTTGCTCAACTAAAAGTTGCGTGAACACAACTTGGGGAGCAGGTGCGTCCTGGTCCAGGTGCTGATTGCCTCTCTCGCCTCCACCGGTGCTTTCTCCCCCGGCGACGCAACGACATCACACCCAGCTTATTATTCATGCATATAAAATATAAAAAGAAGGCGTGTTTAATGTGTGAGACGGCATCCGAGGGCCTCCGCCACACGTTAGCTCCGACCGCTAACCGCCCTGTTTGTATTCAGCTCCAACACGTTGCCCCGCCATTTACCCCACCGGAGGCATGTGTGCTCAGCGTCGGGTCCACCGAGAACCATTAGGGTAATTCACATCCCCCCCCCGCACGTGCACGCTCACACGTGCACTCACGTCGACATGCCAGCTAATTTAGATTTTTAAAACAATGCGGCGGCACGACACTTCAAACAGATCACCCACGCTGCCGCAGCCTACATACCCCCCCCCCCCCCCCCCTCCTCGCATACGTGCATACGGACTGTTTGTGGCCTCGCAGTATCGATATTTGCATACTTGAAATATGAAAATTTGCTCTCGGGGTGTAATTGCAGCGCCCGTGGAGAAGTGGACGTCCGCCAGAGCGCGTGAAGAGGGGAAGTAAATGGCGTCGGGGAAAAAAAACCGACTCAATAAGACTTTGTGTATACGTTCATTAGAATATTTGGGACTGCATGGAATTGATTATTTTTACATATTCATGCTGGCTACACATGACTGAGCCGTGGCGGTGTAAGGTCTCGCTGCTCAACAGAGTGACTCGTGACCTTAGGCTTGTTTCCTGTATAAGTAGAAAGTGAGCTATGACAGATCTTGTCACACACACACACACACACACACACACACACACACACGATGCTGACTGTGGAGATAAATAAATGAACATCCGCGGTCCCTCTCCACCCATAAAATATAACCCACAACCCTTCCCCAGGTTGTTGTGATTTGGAAGCAGCTGTTGTTGTGGTGGATTCGCCCCTCTCTTCCAGATCACGTTTCCCCTCTGCTTCTCCCCGGGGAAGACGGTAATATTTTTTGCAGTTGGGAGGGGGGAGTTGGAGAGAGAGATGGGGGAGGAGGGGGGAGAAGCCTTGTCTATAGGTTTCTGTCAGAGCTTTAAAGCCCAAGGAGATACTTTAAATAATGGAGCACCTGTACCCGCCGTCACATCTCAGCGTGTTCGGGGTGAAACAACACAAACTTAGATGTTTGTCGGAAGCTTTCTGACTGTATGTGAGGAAGCTGCGTTTATATATTTAGAGGCAAAACACTCATTACTTTGCGATTAAACTCTCATCTAGCACGCCGTGCAGATGCATGTACGACGTCGTCTCCGGAGACGACGCACATTTATGAACCATCCATTTGTAACAATGTGGATTTCTCTCTTGTGTCTTTCTCCCATCCTCCTTCATTTCTTTCTTTTTTTTATGCAAAAGCTTCTTACATTATTGCTAATCACCAGCTCTACCTCCAAAAGTTATTTCTTTTTTTTACTTTTGGGATAAGAGGCAATTATTCATCTGCTATTACCGAACGCTATTTTAATGGTGACCTTCTCCAGATAAAGTGCAGATCTGCACTGATTGGGAAATTATTTCTTTCCTGGTCTTAGAGAGTGAATTTTTTGGGGTTCTTGTTCTTTTAACAAGGGAACTTTTCCTTCATCTTTGGTCAGCTGAGTTGGAAACAAGGAAACAGCTAGCTTAGCTCTGTCTACCCAAAGTCTCATACACATGGATGTAAACGGAAACGTTATAATCTGTAGATTTACAACTTTTTTCTCGTAAATTGGCGACTTCATAATCTTGTTAATTTGCAACTTTTTTCTCAAAAATGTGAAACTTTATAATCTTGTAAATTTGCAACATTTTTATAGTAAATTTGCAACTTTATAATCTTGTACATTTGCTACTTTTTTGCTTTTGTAAATTTTAGATTTTTTTTCTGAAATTTGAGAAATTTTTCTTGTATATTTGTGACAGTATCTTGTAAATTATATTATATTGTAAATGTGTATCTTATGTGTTTAATCCATGCAAAAGTCACGTTATCACACCGGGGTTGTTTACGATAAAGTGTGTATTTGTGTTCACTTCATAGATGTGTGTGTGTGTGTGTCTAAATGCGCACACATATGTCCCCCATGACAACAAGGTTTATAGTTATGGTGTGTGCAAAAATAACAAACATTTTCTTTCCCTAAATAAGTCATTTTGAATTCAGCACTGAATATGTTTATTGCCATTGTCTGTGGAATATGCTGGATCTTTTTTAATAGCCTGCCCGGTGTGCTGCTCATCAATCACAGAGCTCTCTCTCTCTCTCTCTCTCTCTCTCTCTCTCTCTCTCTCTCTCTCTCTCTCTCTCTCTCTCCACAGTCACACCGCTAACCGAGTTACGGGGTTCTGAAAAGTAACTCCCCAAGTTTTGAAATGCGATAAAAAAGTAAATCGCATTTCGCCCCGGTCGGTATCCTTACAGATGTGAATCGATGACATTAATTACTGCATCTTATTATGCGCCTCCAAATGTGTTTTTTTTTTTTTTTTCATTTTCATTCTTATTTATGATCATTTACCAGGAGGTTGCTGTGGGAAGACGAGGGAATCGTTGGGATTACGGATTCAGAATCCGGCCTCCGTGTCAGTGAGCAATATTGAACACAAAGGGGGAAGAAAGAACAATATTTCAGTTTGGGACATGTTTTCTACACAGATATGTACGTCTGCGTATTAGGGCCATTGTAGGTATAAAAAAACGGTTGGGCTAATATGCTAGCAGTAGTTTTCACATGTTGCCATAGCAACTGCAAACATCTGGAGTTGTACAATTTGATACATTGTAAAGTATAGCATGAGACTTGTTTATATCGGTTATGCGTTCCACATTAGAAATATTAAATATATTTATAGGCCTACAACAAAATAAGCAAGTCTCATGGCACACATCTGTATGTGAATGTAAATCTGCAACTTTTTTCTTTTAAATTTGAGATTTTATAATCTTGTAAATATGCAACTTTTTTCTCATAAATGTGTGACTTTTTCTTGGAAATATGCGGCTTCATAATCTTGTAAATATGCAACTTTTTTTATAAATGTGTGACTTTTTTCTTGGAAATATGCAGCTTTATAATATTGTAAATTTGCGCCTTTTTTCGTAAATGTGCGACTTTTTTCTCTGAAATATGCGGCTGTATAATATTGTAAATTTGCAACTTTTTTCACATTCATTTGCGACCTTTTTCTCTGAGAATTGCCCCCCTCTCAGTAATGTTTTTTCATACAATGGCCCTGAATGGCTCGTCGTAGATGTTTGCTCATAATAGATTCCCTAAAGATGTTGTTCCCTCGTGGGACTCACGTGTCAACAGAGTGCATCGGCATGGCAACAGAAAAAAAAAAACCCTAGGACCATAAAGCAACAGTTAACAGGCAGGAATCCAAAGGCCCGCGGTGACAGAGCTCCTAACTAAGACAGAACACTTCCCCCTCGCAAACAAGTGACATTATCAAGGCCGGCGATGCGTGACTAAACCTCATAATTGTTTGGGTTTCCTTTATGATTCACTCTTTACCGCCCGTATGGGAAAAAAGAGAAGAAATTACAACTCGCTGAAAGACACACGTTGGTGAAATATGAAAATATATAGAGACACACTTCCAAATTACAGCCGGGTTCATTTATGCGTCGTGACAGAAGTCGTCTTTGTAGCGGCGTGGAGCGGGGAGGAAGACTCCCCAGAGGGCGCCGCCGCGTCGTCGCCATTTATCCTTGTTAAGATTTCAATAACGCGAGTCCTCTCACACATGACACTTCTCAGTCGGCTCATCAATACAAATGGGATGTGTGTGACTTTAACTGTGGGAGATATTTTTATTTTCTTTCATCAGGGAATATTACAACATACCATCATTCATTTTTAAGGAGTTTCCTTTTGTGTGCGTGTGTTTCAATCTTTATTAACAAGCTATCAAAATAGTGCCTTTTCTCCTCCCCCCCAATCTAAATAGTTTATTTCCTCCTCTCCGCTGTAAGATAACGGCAGGATTAGCTCACGCTGATGACAGTGTCACACCAGGTTAATTGGACACTGTATTCTCAGAATGCAAATTACAATACAGAGCGTTGTTTCCCGTGATTTGTTTTGATGTTTTCCAATAAACTCATTAGAGTAACGACACTATCTCCCCGTCATCACTTTGATCATTTCACATTCATACAAAGATTAGCATCTCTTTACTTAACCCTGAAACCACATCATTTGTTATTCCCTCACTGAATGTAGCTTCACCATGTAAAATCTAGCAAAAATTCACAGAGCAAAAACAAAAAGTGGGATTTTTAGATTGCTGTCATTTTGGCAGGCAGAAAGAAGGATTGGTATTCAGCAGAGCCGGCTGGCGGGGGTATAGAGTGGACAGGTTAAGAGGTTCCTCGCCGCTGAAGGGGGGAATGCAGGCCGCGGTGGCGAGTGCCGCCACCACGCCGTGCGTCAGCCTGGCACTTGCCACAACCGGTGGTATTAATAAGACCGGGGGCCGAGATGAGCTCTGGGACGCCGGCGACTCAACATGTGTGCTGGTGGCGGCGCCGCTGATGGGCAAGTGCAAATGAGATTAATGGGTAAGGGAAATCAAGCGAGCGATGCCCCCCCCCCCCGAAAATCAAATTACCAATCCGTCCTCAAACAAATTAGTTGGGTGCCAAAGTTGTAATTGATAGCAACACGCGAGCACGCTATTGGATCAGACAATATGAGCATGTATCGGCTCTGATGTGATTTGCTGCTGTGTTATCGTGATTAAATATTAAAAAGGTGTTCGGATGACAGTGCCCCCCCCTTTGGTAGGTAGGTGGTCTCCTTTGGGGGCAATATTGGGGACTATTTGGTTTCTGATTGGCCCGTAGACTGTATTAAATAAGGAAGTGGTCTTGTGATGTGATGTCACCCATATGTTTCCAGAGCATTCGGCTAGCAGCTAGCGGCCTTGAGATTTAATCCCAAATATAATCTATATGGATGAGTACACTAACAGGGATATCTACGATGGCGTACTGGGCCACTGTAGGAAAAAATAAACGGGGCCGAGGGGCAATATTTCAAGAAAAAAGTAGCAAATTTGCAATTTACTGTAATTACGATGCTAACAACCGGCATGAATGCTAGCTAATGTCCCATGAACACATTTATGTTTCTAATGAATCATCCCAACGTGTGACAACACCTCGTTAAGGTCCTTAGGGTGATGATCGGGGCGGTTGGGCTAAGATGCTAGCGGTAGCATTCACTCGTTGTCATAGCAACGGCAAACATCCGGTGTTAGCGGAACCAAGCAACTTGTTTATATCTGCTATATAGATATATATAAACTTGCAAATTTGGCACTTTTTTTCTCTGAATACTGCCTCTTGTAGACCAGAATAGTTTCTCAGGTTGTAAACTTGTTTGTTTCTGACAGTTTAACTCGGGGGTCTGACTCCCACTCTTCTTGGAGCCAGACTCAAGTAGCCGTTTGAGGAAAGACAGTTGTTGGCCCTTCAGCGTCAGCCCTCATCGCTCAGGTTGCCGTTTGGATCAGCCCTCCCCCAGCCAGCAAACACACCTATTTATTACCAGCTGTCTTTAAAACAAACGACCTGATTAAAATAAAAAGAAGCAGATGAATTCCCATCTTTCCCCGTCTGACGCGGCAGCGAGAGGAAAACCTGAAGAGCTACCTACGCAGGAGTGGAGTGTGTAATAACCGGGCGGAGTAGAAAAAACTCCGACTGGGTAATATCACAGCGATAATACATTTAGTCTGACATCTACAGCAGCTCTTGTGGCAGCATTTATTTGTTCGGTTCATAAATGTGTAAACTCCGATACGTATTAAAGGCTCACTCTCCCTCCGTGTTCAGTATCGAGGCTTTTTTTCTGTTTTTATCCCCTGATGTTGGAGAGAGAGAGAGAGAGAGAGGGCTTTTTTGTTGTATAATGAACTGAGATGCTTTTAATAAAATATAATGATCAGCTAAAAGTTGGTTTGAAATCAAACACTCCACTGTGGCTCAGCAAAACGCGTATCTCAAGGCACATCCACTTCGCCTGCATAAGAGATGAGAGTTTTTTTCCTTTCAGATTCCCAAACCTTCAAACCCTCCTAAAAACATCAAGCCTTTACTGCTCCGTCAAAACTCCCCGGCTTTTGTCTGTGCACATATGAGCAGCCTCTTTATGATGTGGAGAACATTTCACCACGTAGCTATCGGCCTCGTAATCCATAAAACATTGCATACGATTGGAATACCAATTGGCCTATAGCATACAAAGACGACACGGAATTGTAAGTCATTTGACTCGATTAATAATTCAAACGCTGTTGCAATGCCATGTAATATTGTCTTATTTGCTCTGGCGTCCTGTTTAGAAACGCAGCTTCACAGTGTAAACAACAAAAAAAAGGAAAAAAATTATCTAAATTTAAACAAAAGCAGCACAGCGAGGCGTCGTGAGGCAGCGGCAAAGTAATAAAAAACTTAGTCCTGTCTCGGTTTTCCCTTTATGATCCACTCTTGCTAATAATGGATTATTTGAAAAGTTCATCCTAATTAAATAGTGCATGCAGCACAGTACGCGATCGCTGCAACCCATGTGGGTAAAAACCTCAGGAACAAATAATGTACACAAGCACACACTACCCTTACGTGCACGTGCACGGTTCATAAAAGGTGCACGTATGGCCTTGGAGAGGTCCAACGCCCTTTCGTCCTCGGAAATGAGACCTTTCTGTGATTTTGGAATAGATGCTGGAGTCATGGTTAGATGCACTCTGTCCAGTACAATGCATTTATCCATCATCATGCATGTGTGTGTGTGTGTGTGTGTGTGTGTGTGTGTGTGTGTGTGTTACAAACTTACCCAAGTGTGTGTGTCGTGTCCCCGTTTCAGCAAAAGAGACGTCTCCTTTGAAGTCTGTTTACGGCGCCGAAGCCTCGCTGAGAACTCTGGGACGGCAATCTGTGACACGGCTGACACCTGGCATGTAAACATCGACAATAACTCAGTGGTGAAGCCTCCCGCAGGTTTGCCCTTTTCTTCCCTTCGCAGGCTTTGGCTGCAGACACGCCGTCCCCTCTGTTCAACCTCCGACTGCCTTCACGTCCACTTTAAATTCAACCAGCTTTGTCAACTTCTGTTGCAGTTTCCCTCTGCTCAAAAAAAGACAATTAAAACTCAACAATAAGTACTCAGAAGTACTCAGAGCCTTTAATTAAGTAACAATACAACGGTGTAGAAATACAGCAGGTTAGTCAGTTAGTGTGTCAAAGGCCTGCATTCAAGTAAAAGCAGGAAAAATGCATTTAAAGCTTGTGTGAGTTTGTCAGAGTCCTTCACTTCTCATCCTCCTGTAACGTAAAACTCACTTTGATTATGAACTAAATTCATAAAAATCTGAAATAACTAAAGAAAATGTGCTGCTTAGCCTCACCCATCACTGCCATATTTAAAAAATACTACCAAAATCCAACTCTTTTCCAGTAAAAGTAGCGAATACATCCAAAAGTCAAAGCCCCGCCCCCAAATTATCATTATAAATGATGAACGTGGCTATTGTTATTACTCACAATGTTCTAAAATATGCAACCAACCCTCACTTTAACATCATAAAAGTACTCATTCTGCAGATTTTTATTTCTTTTTTTGCGACTGATACATTATTTTCTACATTATTAGATTGTTAATTCTGATTAATCAGTTTATAAGTAGTTTCTTCCTGTTGAAGCTGATTGAGATGGAGTTATATACTCTTAGCTGGGGTTGGGCCTTCCAAAGGGTGTGGGGCCACAATGCATTAATGGGGCAGGAAAGCAAGAAAAAACACAGTTCAGCTCCATGATTTTTCATTCATTCATTGGACTTTTATCTTTTTGTGAAATAATGGATCATTTTACCTCTTTGGGCCTCGAACATAAAAGAATATGAGAACATTTGATGGGAAAAATATGATAGATCCCAAATAAATCCTTCTTTTTGTAAAGAAGAAAACGCTGAAACACTGATTTAATAGACAATATGTTTTATATGTTTATCATACAGGTACAATATCATTCCTTTGAAATGTGATGGAGAAGACGTAAAAGCATAAATTGCTGATACAAGTACCTCTAAACTCGTGAACACCTGAACACATCGTAGCTCTCTTCTCATTGATTTTTGGGGAGATTTAACACCATATGTTTTTTATTAATTCATCTTTTATTGAGACAACTATTTTGTTGTTGTTGGAGCAGTTCATCCAGGATTTACACTTCACCGTGAACTTGGCTATAACCACCCCCAACCAAATAATCTCCCCGCCGCCGCCGTCCTTCGCTCGCACGGGAAAAACAATTTACTTTTTTTTCTTTTTTTTGCAAATTTGTCGCTGCTTCATTATCATATCACACTGCTAACTCTCGCCTTTGTTTTGACAGATAGCTTTCATAAGTCACTGGTAAAAAAGCTTCAGCGGACGTTTGGGGTTTTTACTGTCACATAGGCTCCATCTGCTCGCTTTGGTGGGGTTTTTATGCTGCGCCATCATTCACCTCCCACAAGCAATAAACACTCTCTCCCTCCCTCTCTCTCACTCTGTTGCAGTGTCTTTTTTATAATTCTCTTTCATGGGAAGAAACAACAGAGCAAGAAAATATAGGCAGTGTAATGGTAACACGGAGAGGTTTGATCTATTGTCTGCGTTAAAGCTCTTGCCCTTATTCTGCTTCTGTTTTGCATAAAACATATACGGTGAGTGACATCGCGTTAGCCTCTTTAGAAAAAAAAAACTTCAAAAGATTCACTGGAGGAATTTATTCTGATTATGAAGCTTTTATTCTGCACAACTTTCGACTCCTGCTATATGGTGTTAAAATACCACAAAGACGGGCCTGCTTCATTGTAAACGTATCGCTGATGAATAATCGGGTTAATTTCTCTCTTTAGATATTTGCTGGATTCTCCGATCGTGCCTCCGTACAAGCCAGATGATTTATGAACCCTGCCCGGCGACAGACGTTAGGGATGAGATACAATTGTTTTTTCCCCCCAAATCAAAATAAATGGGTCACGCGAGGTTCTCATATCGTCAAATATTATTTTGCAGAAGAAAAGCCCACCCCCTGTAATATAGACTGTATAATTGAATCGTGTGAAAGCACAGTCAATTTGAACACAATAGATTTGAGGGATGAGGAAACTGTCAAGTCATGCATCACCTCAGCTTCAGGACAAGATTACTTGATTCTTTTTTTTTCTTCTTTTTTTTTTTGCTAAATAGATCCTCGGCACAATATCTTTCAAGCTCTACTGGATATTTTTGACATTTTAATGATTTCAAAACGTAATCACTGATGAGGGTATAAAGCATAAGGCATAACCGCAGGGGGAAGATATTTGAATCTTTATAAGACATTGAATAAATGGCACTTGTGGAAAAAAAAACTCCTCACCTATTAAAAGATCTTTTTCATTTCTTCCCACCGCCATCAATCTCCCCGTGTTTCTAATTCCGGCTTTGTCGCGTTCGCTTTGTTCGATCAGAATCCACATGTGGTGTGACTATATCAATTTCCTCCACCCGAACCAATGAAATTACTTCCTTCGACAATTTGGTCTTTTGCAGGTTTTCTTTTTTTATCGGAGAACTGCGAGTGTTTCTGGGGGGGGAAGAAAAAAACGCAGCTGTATGGCCAATTCAACTGTTATCAATCAGCCGACTATGCTGCCTTCACATAGAGAGAGCACTCGCCTGTTTTGACAAGAGTTTTCATCGGGAATAAAAGGTCTCGGATGTCGGCCTTTTTGTGCAGAAGGGGGACTAAGGTGGATCCGATCCGGGGTGTCGAAGCCAAACCGGCACAATTGAGCTCCCCTATAGGTGTTGTTGTTTTGAACCATCAAGGTCATGCTTTAGTGAAACATGTAGTCTGCGTGAAGATAAATTCAGTCTTTTCCCCTTTTGAGACCTCTATTTTAAGAGTTTTCTTTAAATTGGCTGGAAACTGTTTAAACTTGTTAACACGCGGCAGGTGATGCACTGGGAAGACTGACTGAATTATAATGGCATCGGGCGGAGAATATATGAGATTGTCGGCTAGTAGTCGACCCTGTGAGTCCTCCAAAAGTTTCACATTCAAAAACCCTTCAATTTATTAAAGTATTAGGACCACTGTAGAAAAAACGAAGCTGAGAGAGGTTGGCAATATTCCAAGAAATGTTGTCATAGCAACCGTCAACATCCATTCAAGCAACTTGTATACTTTGTCTATGACAAGTGAAAACTACCGCTAGTCGCAAATTTCTAAAGGAGCAAATTTGAATTTGCAAACATCCGGTCTTAGTGGAACCAAGCAGCTTGTTTATATCGGTTATGACAAGTGAAACTACCGCTAGCATCTTAGCCCGACCGCCCCGATCAATAAACAATAAATGCCGGTTGTAAGCATCGTTATAAAAAGGCACAAATCTGCAACTTTGGAAGCTTGAAAAAAATGGAGCGGACTATTCAGAAAAAAAGTTACAAATTTGTGAGTTTGTAAAGTCACAGATTTGCTACTTCAGTACGAATCATACGTTTGTACAAAACAAAGTGTGAATAGACAATTATAGTGCTTTAACAGTCTCTCTCTCTCTCTCTCTCTCTGTCTTACAAATACAAAAGTATGAATTCCCAGGACGCGGCGTGATTTTATTTTGAAGCATGAAATGTTAAAATGTCTAGAGGAAGCGTTGCTTTGTCATGCAGGCCGAGGGCTCGCTGTCGTTCAAGGGCTCGTTTTTATGCTAAAAAGCGGGTAATATTTGTGGTCTGACTGAAAACTTTTCATTAAATTCAAGGCTGCCGTATTTCTCCGGCGTTCGCCCGTGGCATCACAGTCTGATCCCCCGGCATATTTTTTTCCCGAGTTCCCTGCTCGAGGATTATTGATCTCCTTCCACGAGGAAAGAGACTCCTGTACAATAGTGGTCCAATTACATCTCCGGCAACTTACACACACGATCATTTGTTTTTGATCATCGTGTCAAACGCATTATTAGTTATTTTGCCGATCGTTGGCACAAACAAAGTAAAAGATCTTATTTAGCTGCTCCTCCTGAAATAAAACCATATATATATGAATAAATAAAGGAGTGAGACATCTTAAATCCAAACGAAGGGTTGCCAATACAAGTGTGACTTTATATATTCTCATGAGTAAACATAAAGCCATCAATTAGTATGTTGTTTGTGTTCATTACCAGAATTGCCAGATGGCAATAAATGCAAATTTGCCAGTTTAAGTAGATTAATGAGTTAGTAATTGATGGTGTCCTGGGGTTAATGTTTTGCAGAGCGGACCGAGGCTGCTGCTGCTGCTGCTGCTGTTTCCCCGAGACTGCGAGACACTGATAAATATCTTGTATTCCCCGTCTGGCTATTTGGACGTGTTGATTCAGAGCGTGAACCGCAATCGATCTGCTTTTTTTACAGTAATGGCACACATACTGTAAGATCTCCGGAGGGGAGCGAGGGAGTGACGAAGGGTAAAAAGAAGAAGATGAGGTGAGAGGTGAGTCTTTAAGAGGGACTCCAGGAGTCCACTAGTCCACGGACTCCATCAATCTCCTCGTTGGCAGCTTTATGAAAGATTCAAACACAACGATATGATGGCGCGGATCCCATAAAAGAACCACATGGTCACTATGACAACAGTGGTGGGCCGTTAACGTTCGGACATATACGAGGAAATAAACATGACCATGGCAACGATTCTTCTTGTTGTACAGCCCTTTATAAATAAATGGATTATTTATTATTTTATTATTATTGTTTCCACATTAGGAATTGGAAATTGCTTAAATAATAGCCATTTACTTGAAAAATATATATATCTCTTTGCTTTAAGTCCTGTCCTAACATATAGGGGTTAAAGGATCGGTTCAAAATGCTTCAGGAAGTCTTCAAACGAAGGTCAGGTGCTCACACAATCATTAAAAGTCGATAACGTAATAATGATTGAGGTAATGTCCATATATCATACATAATATCCAGAAATTACAAATATCTGACCGAGGAAACATGATTCATCCTCTGCATTTTTAATACAGTGATATGTAGATAAATTCCTGTACATTTTCATTTCTTCCAGAAGTGTCTGAAGTAAACTGATGTGTTTAAAACATTTTAGAGATTAATCTTCTGCGATATTTTCACCACATGTCAGACACTGTGGTGGGATTTAACATATGTGGCTTCCTTTTGTTTTAATTGCCAATTTTCCTGACCAAACACAGCACCATTCAGCTTTCTTGTTATATATCTCATATTTAATGTCGCTTATCTGTTTTAATAAGGCCTCAATTTTCTCAAATTTCTTGACTTTCTTGTAATTTTCCTTACTTTAGCTTTGATGAGTCGGCAATAATGAATGTCTCATGGGCAAATATTATTTTTTAAACTCAACATTTATTTGGGAAAGAAAACCAATTATTCTCTTGATCCAACATCCGACCGCCTGCCTGCTCCGGACTGTCAAATCTAATGGCAATCACCCAGCGAACTTTAGTGCTGAAGGTTTTCCAGTTTACGATTTGTTCCCTACACTTTTTTATTTGGTGCTAACTATTTGACTGACGACATCCTGCTATTTCTCTAAAGTGGACGGAATGTTTCCTCACAAATCCTCTATCTGATTCGGTACTGGGGATTCGGGAGATTTGTCGGTGATGAAGCAGAGAAAGTTCGAGTTACTGAAACTTCTGCTCATGTTTGATCGCCCCCTAGAGGCCAACAGAGAATGTTGTGATTTTCCTCGGCCTCAAAATGGAGCCGACTGGGAATATTCTACCAGGACGAATGTACTGGCAATAAAGTAAAGTTTTTACAAGTTAATGTAGTTTATACAAGAGTTGGAACTTGTGACTTTCCAGGAACAACAAACGAAAAGAGAACGAATCAATCGGTTGAACGGATCGGACAGAAATGTGTCTCTAAATTGAACGATTTCGTCAGTTATTCTGAATCCTCCTGCAGTCCTCCGAGACTTCTCTTCGCCCTGCTAGCGTAGCTGATCTCCTGGTGTTTGAGATTTCAAACTGGTAGTGGCCATCAGGGGAAACAATATGTGTCAAAAAAGGATTTACAGATCAGCTTTTAGGTGGTGAAATCAGGCTTTTAGCCATCACATTCAAGGAGGAGGAAGCTGCAGAACCACTTCCTGTAGAGATGAGATCAAATTCACTCTATGTATGAGTAGGATTTGACTTAGCACAGCATTTTTAGGGCAAGAAAAGCAATAATAATAGTAATATTAAAAGCGGATGCATAGGGAGAGGAAGAGATAGTATCGCAAGTTTGTAGAAAACCAAACAAACCATCACACAGTGAGCACTTTTTCTTTTCTAAGAACACAGAACTCAAAGTCACACTTTAACATCAGGTTGTTTTGTAACTATTTAACAGCTGCAGTGTGAATGTTTCTCACAGTCTTATAATGTGTGACGCCCGATTCACCGTACACCAGCTGTGTTTTTACTTATTTAATATATCTGCTATCTGCACACATACTATAATTACAGTAATGACGTATTGGTGCAATATGAATCACTCGATATGTTGGAACATTATGGAGCACGAAACCTGGCGAACAATACATGTTAACGGTGCGTCACATGTGACATTCATGACAAGTCGCTGTTTATAGTGTCATCTGACACTAAACCCTCGATGTGCAATATACAATATTAGAACATACGTGTTACAGTGTCAGTGTGTGGGAGCATATTGTGTATATCCAGTTTCTATGTGTAAAGTAAATCTTTGGTTTTCACTTATTTGAATTAGTTGTGTGATTACATATCCAAAGATCCAGAATCAAAAAGTTGTGGTGGGGAAGAAGGAAAAAAAGGCTTGCAGTGCTGAGACTCTCTTATCTGAGACACTGTGAATGTTTTGACCTCGGACCTCGAGGCAAAGAAACAATTCAAAATATACTTTTTTTTTTATCACATCTGATTCAGTTTTCTAAGTCTGCGAGTTGAGAGAGAGCGAGCGAGGAAGGGAGAGACAGATAGAGAGAGTTTGGGTGGTGGCCCTCGGCGTTTATCAAAGAGCTTTTCAGAGCCTTTGACAACGCTTCCTCACTTGCCACGGCAGCATACTGATCTACAGGAGCCCACGACCACACACACACACACACACACACACACACACACACACACACACACACACACACACACACACACACACACACACACACACACACACACACACACCTCTCCAAGGTTAAGGTGGTGTGTGTAATGCCAAACAGAGATCTTTACAGATGGGGGATGAACAGATATGCAGATGACTCTGTAGCGTTTCAGAATAAGGTATTCATGAATTTCAACACTACGTGAACTTCACTGATGGTTTTTTTGCTCCTAATTTGAGGAAAGTTACATTCGTGAAACACATTTAGTTTTACTCCTCAGCCTTAAAAGCCTTTTGTTTTTTTGACGTTAACGGGAAAAACAGTATCTAAGCTAAACAGGCCAACCAAAAAAACAAGAAAAACAGCCGGATTCAACAACACAAGAACAAGGAGGTTTCTTTTTAGCATTAAGCACTAGCGTAACTAAGGCTAAGTCTTTTAAGATCATCAACTTCATATTTCAGTAAGTTTTTGCAAGATGTCTTTTTTTTTTTACAATATTTTCAACTCATTCCTAATGTGATTTTCAAAATAAGAGCGACAAAAGCAAGTAAACAGCCAAGCGCATTGTTGATGTCATGATGTCATTAGCACTGGAATTAGCTAATGGCATTTTTTTTTAAAAAATGGAACAAACACATAGGTTTGATTGACGCTTTATGCATTGGCTTTGATTTCGTAGAATATTATGTGTCTCGAATGACTCGAAGCTCCGTTACTCGCCACAAACTGATGCCTAGTGTCACTTCTTTCGTAAAAAAGACATCGTGAAGTCAAACTACTTGGTTATGTTGAGGTAACACAGGTAGTTGTTTCTGTAAACATCCAGGTTTGGGGTTAAAATAAGTCTGTTTGTTAAGTTAAGCTTCACACAGGACATGAAGAGCGGTCTCCTGGGTGAAAGTCACGTGTTTGTTTGACCCGTCCACCATCCCGACCTTCCTTCTGCAACGCCGGAAACACAAGGATCAGCTCATCTAGCTGGCTCATCCAACAGCGTGTAGCACATTAACATGCAGCATTTACAGTACAGCTCTGTTTCCCCTCCAGCAGCTTGTGGCCTAACAGGACGCTCCCTCCGAACAGCGTTGCAAATAGCCGCCCAGCTGTCACCTATCAGGGACGATCCTCGGTGAGTACATAACCAGTCCAACCTGCAGCCCACCATCTCCCCCCTTCGCTTCCCATTACGGTCGGGTGGGAAAAAAACACCGGCGGAGGCAGAAATAATGGGGCCCCTGCTTAGATATGAGGAGGAGTAATCTAGGACAGGAATTAAACTTTCATCTCCTCCAAACAGCGTTTTCAACGACTCGGCTGATTCGTCTCTGCGCAACAGTGCCATTTGTAAACTCAGACATGAATTATTAACAGGGGGGGGGGGGGGGGGGGGGGGCTTTGCATATCGTCGGGACTCATCGGACAGCTTTTACATCTCGGCACTCAGCGGGGCCCGACGCAGGTTTGTGCGATTGCCAGAATACAGTAATAATGGAGCTTAGCGCACTTTAGGAGACAAACATAATAAGACTTGCATTCATTTAAACTTCCAGAAGGCTGAGGAGCATGAAGCGGCATGCAGAACATAGATTATGATTATTTACAGAACCACAATGAAATATTGTTTCTTCTCTTTTTTTCCTTCCCTTTCGTCAACAAAAAAAACAAAAAACACACTGGAGCAAAACTCCCAAACTCCAAACTTCATTTTGTCATTACAGGAAGGCAGCATAAGGCTCCAGTTAAGGTTTCTGCTGCCTCTGCAGTTCCACCTATATATATTGCCTTGTGTATAGGAATTGCCAACAAAGAGACGACGGCAACCATATGCCACTCATTTATTGCAGTGTTTTTTTCTTCCACAATCAGCCCCTTAGATCGCAGCCCTGTCATTTACATATTTGCACGCAAGACAAATTGTTGATTACATCTTTTTTTCCCCAGGATGTGCAGTCATATATCAATACGGCACTCCTTCTGTAAGCAGGCAGGATGACGGTGGTGAGTGTTACCCACACTGACGAAGCCTTTTGCTCCATAAGGCTTTGCTTTTATGAACTGGTGAATAACAAATAGGCAACATCACTATTACAACGGGGAGAAAGAGTCGCTCATTAAAAAAACGTCCCCAATCCATTAAAGCACCAGTGGAACAAAAAAATACTCTCAAATTGCCCTTTTTAATCTCACTTTATCGCCGCAGCATATATCAAATAAAAAATGCACAAATTCATAATTAAACATGTCACATAAGTTGGCCATTAAATGTGTTTTTGTGTTATAGCTGTATGACCCCTGCTAGCCAGGAACCGCGGGAGAACCGGAGATCAGGTTTTTCTATGGTTCCAGGTTTGCACATTTGTACATTTACACTGTTTAACTATTATTGTTTTTTATTTGTATTGTTGTTTTTACATGCTACCTTGACATTGAGACATTGTTTGGCATTCTGTGGACAGCAAAAGAAGAATTCCATTGTAAACACCTTTCTTTAATATGCATATGACAATAAACCCTCTGAATCTCTTGGATCTTGAATCTCTTTCCAGAGTAAAGCCTAATTGATTGACCTAATTCAATTAAAGACCAGGCATCATGTGTTACATTTCTGTCCCCCATTCAAAAATAAAATAAGCTGCTATTACTTATTCAGCTTTGATTAAATATTGATTGGCCTCACGTCTGCTGTGCACCAGGGGGCCGGGAAACATCTCCCCGTGCATCGCTGCCGTTTCTGTACCTCAGAGCATTAAGTGCAATAAAAGTAGATGACTCGGTGGCCACCGAAGGGCCGACCGGGGGCCGAAAGGTCCAGTTCACAGAAGGGGAAGGGGGAGAGGAAAAAATAAGCAATTTATCCGAGAGAAAGGGAGCTCACCTCTAAGACCTCCCTTGGCAGCGACTCGGGGAAGAGCGGGGACGCTGCAGCAATATAGATACGCGGCTGTCAAACGGGCCGTGTTCAACGGCACATCTGACAATATTAAAGCGATAGTTCACACCGAATGCAGCTTGTAAAGACCTGGTGAAGGCCGTTAAATGTTTATACCGTATTAGAGGTTTGGTTTCTCCGTGGTTATGTCTCCACAGCTGTCGCCTATCAGGGAGGACCCTCGGATCCGGCGGTTGGCGAAGATGCTAGCGGTGTGTTTACGTGTGTGTGTCAGGGTGCGTTTCGCCTCCATCTGTTTCCGCAGTATGGTCGCCGCTTCGGGCGAAGGGTCAAACTGTGTGTCGCGAAAGGAAGTGGAGGCTTTTTATGACGAAGCGTCGCGGCTCGGGGGGGGGGGTCGGACCCCGTGGTCGCTGTGGTGACGCCGTGTCACCGGAGGGTTAAACCAGCTGATGCATAACTTAAAAAAAAGACACTTCCTTCCAAGGTCGGCTACGTAATCATGACAATATAATGTAATATTTTCACACTATTGACTTTTTGGATGCATCATCTTTTTCTTTATTATTTAAACAATATTTGCATTGTAATATGTAATGGTTTGCTTCATTACCTTTGGCTACATTCTTCAATCTGGCAACGTAAAAATAAGGATGTGTGTGATGTGCAACAGCTCGAGGAGTTGTGACTTTTCTTCCGGCCACCACTGAGGCAAAGTTAATACTACGTGTCACAACATTTCTGCATGCATCAGTGTGTGTGTGTGTGTGTGTGTGTGTGTGTGTGTGTGTGCGTGTGTGTGTGTGTGTGTGTGTGTGTGTGTGTGTGTGTGTGTGTGTGTGTGTGTGTGTGTGTGTGTGTGTGTGCATGGGTGCTTGGGGCCCTGGATGAACGCACACATACAGAGTCATGCGCCCGGCAGCTTCCTGCAGCCGCCACAGACGGACGCGGCGTTGCTCTAATTAGTTGACCTGTCAGCGTCGACACCCAGAGAGAGAGAGAGAGAGAGAGAGCGAGAGAGAGAGCGAGAGAGAGAGAGAGAGAGAGCGAGAGAGAGAGAGAGAGAGAGAGAGAGAGTCTGCATGGTGGAGATATAAAAAACTCACGTCCATGACTTCTGTCACCACCTTCAAGACGCCGTCCCTCACTTTGACCCCGGAGGTCACGTGGCAGCTGTCACGGTGATGTCATCGGGGCTTCTCCCTCCTCAGGTTGCAGGTGCACACAGGTGATCTCAATGTAACTAATCATGTGACTTCTAAGCAAGCAGCTGCACCTGTGATAATGCAGGTTATCTTGTTAAAGGTTGTGAATATATATATATATAATATATATATAAGTATATATAAGTATATATAAGTTTTAAGGATTATTTTCCTGCAACATCAAATCCTTTTTGACTTAATGTTAAGAAACAATCAATGCTATGTGTAAGAAATGATACAACCCACGTAACAGTAAAGCAAATATACTTATTTGGTATTAAAGCAGTAGTTCTGGCTTATGAGTTATATCAACACTAATCGCAAAGCCTTTTGAAATCCATTCAGTTTAATCAGATTTAACAGCTGGAAGCAATGTTCTGTTCCAAATTGACTTTATAAGCAATTCTTCTGAAATGAGTATAAAAGTATCAAGTTGATGTACTATGTACTTGTTTCTTTGAGCTGGTGGAGGGTCAGCGGTCTGCAACACGAGGGTAAATCAATCTGGACCCCGGTTTGCTTGCAGAAGTGACTAAAAAGCTCCGTGCGAATCCAAATAAACTAAAAGAACGAGGAGCAGAACGGTGTCGGTGCTGAAGCATGAAGTGCATGTTCCCATCGTCGTGGTAACCTAGCAGCAGCAGCAGCAGCTGTTGTCGGGTCGGCGTGGGAACATGAGGGGAGATGACACTCAGGCAGAGATTTAAGACACGGTGTGCTGGCCATCGCAGGTTCTCCTGGTCGGCCTCAGACACGGCGCTCTGAGCCTCCTCTTCCTCCAACAACACTAGGCATGGAGCTGGGGGGGCAGAGAAATCCCTCATCTTGTATCTGGTTCAAGGTCCGCTGCCGTTGATGACAGTTGATGACAATCCAGCGGGGAACGAGGGAATATCACCTGCGACTGGAAATGGAAAGCAGCCGAGAGGAAGAGGAAACAAGCTGCTGGAGCGACAAGGATTTCATACTTCCATCTGAAATATTATAGAAAACCGTCACATTAGCAGATTAAAACATTTGTTCTTTATTACATCTCACATTGAATGCTATAGAATGACTTCAATTCTGACTAGATGGCTCATCAAATACTTATCATTCAAACGTGTAGCGATCGGACATTTCCTAATGTTTTAGCATCTGTTTCAAAACCAAGAACAGATATTTTATTGTGGCAGAAACAACAAAACAATCCCACAGTGGAACGCTCCTCTAAGATATGCATTGTGAATCCACGTCTGCCGAGTCGGACGCCCTGGCATTCCCGCCTGAGTGATATAATTTATATCATTTCAGGGTAAAAGATAGGAAATCAATGAGATTTAGTTGGGCAGCGGGGCCTGATAATTAATTCTCAAGGTTTGGGTAAAATATGTATCTAATGAGGGAAAAATGTAAATGTTATGTTGTTTCACTCGAAGCTCGGCCCTCGACGCCCCTCATAAAGTCAATAAACTGTCTGTATCTTCTTTTTTTTTAATTGATAGTGTTTCCTGAAGAACTTGAAGGAAGTAAACCTGTAAGTGTCTATTTCTATTTCCCATATATGTTACATAAAGCCATTTAAACGGGGACTGGTTTGGAAGCCGAGTATTAGCTCACTGTTGAAAACGATGCCACATTTTTGGCCTTTCAGCAAAGTAAACAGTTAAAATGAAAGGGGAAAAACAACTACTGATGTTTTTCCGAAATATTTTTTTCTTGGATAAATATTAAAAGTCATTTGAAACTTTGATCTGGGTTCTTCTGAGCTTTTTTATTTTTTTTCTCAACATCAAGGAAAACCTCCCCACTTTTCATTCCACCTGTCAGCTGCCACAATCTGTTTTTATTTCCAGCTCCCATCTCCTGTGTGTCAGGAGCTGAGAAATCTGCGTCCCAGACTTACCTGCTATTGTCAAATATGTTGGGACATGAAAAGCTGCTGTGAAGTAACTTTTGGTCGTGATTTTTTATTTTTTATTTATTTTTTTGCATTATTCACTGAATGCAAATATAAATAACATCAGAGCGCAGGAGGTATTCCTGTGATGAATAAAGTCACTGCAGATGGTGTGATGCAAGCATGATGCAAACCTTTTCGGTCTCTAGCGGCGTCTTGTTGATGTTGGACGCCGTGGACGCGTCTCAATACTGATCCTCGCGTCCTTCGTCAAAGTCACCGCCGCGGCATCGTAATCAACCGACCAAGGACCAAATACTGCTGAGGTGTGATTGAGACGTGCGGGAGGCCCCCAGAAGTGTGTGTGTGTGTGTGTGTGTGTGTGTGTGTGTGTGAGGGTCAGGGCCGAGCGATGCGGAGCAGAGGAAGATAAACTCCTGGGAGGTGGGGTTTCACCTGGAGGACGAGAAAGAGAGGGATGGATGGAGGACGGTGTGAGGGTGAGGACGTTGGGGGGAGGAGGAGGGGGAGGAGGAGGGGAGGTGGCAGGGATGTGAAGGAGGAGGAGGCGGAGCAGCAAAAACCATCACTTAATCTGGTAGGAAGTCATGGAGGAGCGGAGGAGGAAGGCAGCGGTGATCTATGAGATGCTGTTTAAACGCCGCTGACATTAAAGCAGGATTCCTCTCATAGATCCACTCACATTCACATCGTCCATGATGAAGTGCTGTAATTTACTTTGTCGTGGTAAACACACACATTAGCACTTCAACTTCTCCCAGAATGCAGTTCATTAAAAATAAAATAAACTTTCTTGTTGCATCCAAGATGCCCAGGCTTTAAAGTTGCATTTTTCATAGTGGCCAAACAGTGGAATTACAGTTTCTAAGTCATCGTCATATTATTGGCTATTATTGGCTACTAAAAGTTGTTTCCTTGGGTGGAAGAACTGCCAATCACGAGTTGAACAGTTTGGAGGTGGAGTCAAATGAGCCCCGCCTCCAACAGACACTTCCAGGGGCCGGCCAATCCTGTGGGCGGTCCTGCATCCATGGTTGCATCCCAAGAAGGAGGTGTTGTTTGTATTAAAACTAGACAAAATGGTCTATTGAGTCGGTATAGAAAAGCGGACGTTCGTGCCTCTATTCTCAGACACCAACATCAAATTTGATTTATTTTCACGCCATTGAAAACCTTCCCATTGTTACACTGCACAAAAAGTAACGGAAATATGTTTTTGGCCAGTTCTCAACAGAAAAAAAATAAATAAATCAAGTAAATTTCAAGCCATAAAAAGCGAGCCGGAGCAATGAAAAGTTACATCGAACAAGCTGTTACTTTAATAGCGTTCAGCGTTTCCCACTGTGAGCTGGCACGTCGTTTTCAACAGAAGGCTCCTAAACAAACTTCCCCGGAAACTCTGTGATCTTGACATCATTTAAACAGCGTTTCAATTTCCATCCAATTGTTTTTATGCGGCCCTCGACTATAGCTATCTATCACCATGGGAGCACATGATTAAGAGAGAGGAATTGATTCATTAAAACAAAAAAAAACACACACTATCATCAGATTTGGTTTGATAGCTGATTTTTTTTGCCCAAAAACTTTCTGATATTTGTGCATTCTAATGGAAACATAACTTACTGTTACGGTTCACTCTCAAGGCTCTCATTAGCGGCGTTTTTACACACAGCAGGCGGCGGCGAAAAATACCAAAAAAAAGCTCCTGGAAAAACCCAGCGAACACTATCTGCCCATCAAACAGCAGGCAGACAGGGTTCGCAAACCAGCTGGTGAACACAGCGGAGCATTTAGCAGCTAAAGAGGCAGATATTTCCCTCGGGAGTCCACGGAGACCAAAACAGAGCTGAAAGGAGAATATTTGAAGAAAAAACACAACTCCAGACGAATACTAATGTTGCTCCGTATGTAAATGTGGGAAACTGCTGCATCAAAATCAGAAGGTGTGTTAATGTTGGGGGAAAAAAAACCTTAAGTGGCCTTAAAAAAAATCAGATAAATAATTGTTTTAGCTAATTTTTTTCCAAACGTGATGGATAAAAGTTTCTTTTATGAGTTTTGGTTTATTTTGAGACTCCAGGAGGGTCTCCGCTGATTTCAGTGCCAAACGTCACAACAAAAAAATATACATTTAGCGACGCAACAATAGATGATTCTATCTATAAACTGTCAGAAAAGAAAGTGGCACGCTCGCAGCGCACAACTCTTGTGCGAGCTGTTGCATATACACACAGGATGTATCGTCTCCTTGATGTTCCACAGACTCACAAGCAACACCGAGAGAAAAAAAACAGGCAGGCAGGGAAGGAGATGTTGCTTTGGGCCTTCACAAATGACCTAGATACCGGAGTATGAATTTAATTTACCTCTATCGCAAGCAATCTGAGCGTACCTCACTTCCCCTTTACACGTCCATACGGCTGAAACGTGGAACAGCCCACAGATAGGCTTTTTTTTAAATCAGCATCTACTTGCTCAACCCTTCACTCACTCACTGAAAAGCAAAGAGACCACCGTGTTAGAATGTGCTCGCTGGGTAAAATGTTGATTATTACAATGAGCAGGATTTGTGGCTGCAGCCAGGATAAGTTGGACGCTTGCTATTCCGCTCCAGGACTGGAAGATTCCCCCCTTCCGTGTAATGTGGAGGTTACAGGTGTTAACCGCAGCCAATGGAACTATTGATTAATCGGAAAGGCAGTTTGGCGAGCCTTCTTAGACCACAAAGTGGCTGATCAGAATTCTGGAGCCGGCGGTTTCCAACGACGACGCCCGGGCACCGAATGGACGAGGAGGAGAATAGCTAGATCTGAGTGGAGGTGGGGAGTATAGGGGGGAGGGAGTATAGGGGGGAGGGAGCAGAGGGGGGATGATGGAGGGAGAGAGTGGAAGGAGAACAAGTGAAGAGAGGGGGTGAATGAGATGTGAATTGAAGGCAGAGCGGCGTCGGGGGTTATCACATCTGAACCGCGAGACATGAATCTCAATTCATCAATGAGCTCGGCATTTTCATACAAAATACTCCCGCCGCACCTTAATGGATGGAGTGCATCACTTTCACCCGTCCCCTGAAATACCAGAGAGAGAGAGAGAATGGGTCCCTTTCCCATAAAAGAGATCAGGATCAAGGTCGGCGCCGTTCACTTTCACTGCGCCGTGTTCGGCGAGAAGCTCGCTATTTCTAAATAATTTCCCCAGATTTCCCACAGGTGAAGAAGCATGCCTTTCATAATTTAAAATTCCTTAGGCTGAACTGTAAGGTATCTCGCTTCCGTATTAACGAGAGCGTTGCCTTCGGAAAAAAAGGTGTCTTTGCTTGAATATTCAGTATAGCCGCGGAGCTGCGGCATTCTGCCCGCAGTGTGTGTGGTTGGGCCGTACTGTCGAGCTTTCTGCGGTTTATAAAGTGGTGGCAGATCGACGTAGAATTAGTGAAACAAAACAAATCAAGCTTCTTAGCTCTCGATACGTTGTTTTTAACGTCTGAGGAAAACTAGTCTAATTAGCGTCGCTGGAGCGCAAAAATCCCCAATAAAGCAGGATGTTGTTAATGCAATATATATATATATTATATCCACAATATCCAAGTGTGAAGATCACGAAGAATCGTGAAAAGGCTTTATTATCAATGTTACCTGCAAAATATGCTCATTCCCTTCGGAAGCAACATAGTTTTTGGTTATTACTGCAGGAGCTAAGCTAATTAGCCACCTTGTATACCTTGTACCACACCGGCGCTCCCTCGGCAGCCTTACACACCTCTGTTAGGCCCTTGTCGACAACAGATGCTCAGGACACATCCAGTTAACTCACACACACACACACACACACACACACGCACACACACACACACACACACACACACACACACACACACACACACACACACACACACACACACACACACACACACACACACACAGACACACTGCTGCGCCAAACCTCCCGATGCATAAACCTGACATGCAAATACAGATTTTTGCGTCAAGACATCTGACATCTCATGCTTAAATTTAGCCACGCTTTTATTTTGGAGGGGGGGGGGGGTCCTATATTGTTCCTCGTTAAGGTCCTTAGGGTGATGATGTTGATGCTTATTGTTGCTTTTATGAGGTCAAACTGTCATCTTATGGGTGTTTATTGATCGGGGCGGTTGGGCTAAGATGCTAGTAGTAGCTTTCACTTGTTGTCATAGCAACGGCAAACATCCGGTGTTAGCGGAACCAAGCAACCTGTTTATCGGCTATATATATATAAATTAGCAAATTTGTGACTTTAAAATCCCCAATTTTGCTCCTTTTTTTCTCAGAATGTTGCCCCCTCTCTCTCGTTTTTTTTTTTTTTTTTTTCCTACAGTGTTGCTAATACGCCGTCATACAAATCAGCTTCTCCGTCGTGTGACGTAACAGTTTTCCACACAGTTCTGGAGTCAGCTGTACGATGCTTTGTTTAAAGGCTTTATTACACCGACAAAGTGAAAGCTCTCATAACTTTTTCATCTCAAGGCCTTTTTTTTCTCTACAGCTCACCTTAAAAAACGAATATTACAGCAAAACACTCAAGCGCACCAGAGATTTCATCCCATCTTCACTCCTGGAAGCGGCGTGACCTCGTCGACCGTGACCTCGCCGGCGCATGTCTCCTTCATGACTTCGGCCATGTTCCGAGGAGTAGTGAGCATGTTCGCCTTAGCGAAGCGTGCGGCGAAGCGGAAGTAATCAGTGCTGTGGGAGTCTTCGGAGAATTCTCTCTAACGGTTTTTGTTTTTTCTTCTTTCGCAGGGCAGACATTTTTAAAAGGGAGGACATGATACCGGCAGAGGGAGGTGGAGGTGACAGCGAGAGGTCTCCCGTAAGGAATAGCGGGGTCAGCTGACCCGGTGGCTCACAAGCATTCCCATTTCATGCTTTGTGTTGCAGAAAGATTCAAAAAGACAGTGGATATTATTCCCTCGGCTCGCGACCGCCCCTCCCCCTCCTCCCCCCCTCCCCCCCGCTGAGGTCCGATCAAAGATCTGAGCCTTTGATGTTTTAACCCCTGGCTGTTTGGATGGGGAGGGAGAACGAACACACCACCACCACCACCAACAACCCCTCCTCTGAACCAGATGGTGCCTGTTGCATGCTGGGAGCAGCCAGGCAAGTGTTACGGGTCCCACCTGTGGTTTTAATTACAGCGCATGACGAGGGGATGCGGCAGAGCGGAAGAAGAGAGGGAGACGTAGGGGTGACCCTCGCTGAGGAGGAGGAGGAGGGAGGAAGATCGTGTCACAATACTTCCTTTTCCATCCAACCAGTAGGTTTTTACACATTCACCTGCACACGACTCCAGCTGTCATTTATTTTTATTTTTATCCGTGATCTTTCCCTCCGTCTCCCCTCCTCCTCCTCCTCCTCCTCCTCTCACAAATCATACATTCACACATGCACCTCCCTGTATCTCCTCCGTCTCCTCCTCTCACCGCTGTGTAATTTGTGCAGCTCACTGTTGCTTCTCTCTGCATGCTCCTCCAGCTCCTCTGCATGGATGAACTCCTATCAGATTAAACTGGCACTCGCTGGTTCTGACCTCCCTCCCCCTCCTCCTCCTCCTCCTCCTCCTGAATATGCCACCCGCACCGGGATCCCCCCCGAGGGTCCACGCCCTCCTCCTCCTCCCACTTTCTCCCCGCCAACACCTCTCACTTCTATCCGTCTTCTGACATTTCGGCTCCTTCTGTCATCTGAAGGGTCCCGCTGAGTGCCGAGGTGCTTCAGTGGCGAAGAGGAGGAGGAGGAGGAGATGGGGGAGCCCCTCCAAAAAAGAAACTGCAGGCCATTATGTGTACATTCACAAGGAATATTTTTATGATTCTGCAAAGATATCCCTGTGTGAGGAGGAGGAGGAGGAGGAGGAGGAGGAGGGAGGGGGTGAACAGCACAAAATGCTGCATTGTAGGTTTCTCCTCAGGTTCCCTTTCTTCATAAGATTATGTATCCATACGCAACAGGGTGTGAACAGGATTTGAAATACAGAAGGTTTAAATTTACAATCTCAAAATCCTTAGTTCTTCCCCTCCCCCCCTTGTGCTCTTGAGTGTATTGCACGCTTTATCTTTACTTATTTTGACCCCAGCTTTTGGGAGAGAGAGCGGAAAAAAAAAAAAACTTGATAAAGTTAGTTTTTGTTTTTGCTGTAATATATTCAGCCAGGATTCTTGGGGAACTGTATTTTCTTCTTTTCTGTGAGCGTGCAGAGCTGCGTGTCAGATCTGTGGGATGCCTGTAGGCTTCTCCCCGGAGACGCACGGTGAGCTCATCCAACACAAACAGGGTCACAAAACAACCACTCAGCCACTTGAGTTCTACTTCAAATTAGCCCCGGCTCCGTGTGTGTGTGTGTGTGTGTGTGTGTGTGTGTGTGTGTGTGTGTGTGTACGTCACAGCCAATCAAGGGGGGATCTCGTGTCAGACAAACGAGCCGACGATGTGAAGCAGAGGTGACGCCGAAAGGTTGAAAAACTGAGGCTGCGTTCATTCTCACTTATTTTGGAAGGATGCTTCCTGTTCCAACATGATTTCCTGCTGCAGGGGGGGGGAGTCATCGTTTGCTAACAGGGAAACGCTAACGGGGCTCGCCGGACCCGCCGAGCGTCACGAAAGGCTGCGATAAGCAGAATTAGCAGCGCAATTAATATTCCAGCCATATTTTGGAGGGGAAGGAAGCAGAGGGCACAGCAGCTGCTCCCATATGTAGACCTTGCTGTTATGACCGTGGGGGTGATGTCAGACACCCTCCCCCCTCCTCCCCCACCAACACCACCACCTCACCCCCATCCTGCTATCCCCCAGCCGGCAACCCGTCTCCCTCCCTCCCTCCCTCCCAGATTAACCTTAACTCCTGCCTTCTCTCCCCTCCCTTCATTTGCATTTTAACATCCTATTGTTTTGTTCACACTCTCACTTAACAGGAAGGCCGTCCTGATGGTGTAGTGACTCAAAAAGGACCTTCAATTCAGCATGCAGCCGCCCTGCCGAAATGCCCTTGAGCAAGGCAGGGCAGGTCTACGTTCGACCACATCAGAGGCAGTTTTCTCGTTCTAGTCAAAGAGGATTTTATTTTAACGTTCGGTCCGGGTCCAGGTTCACCTTCACTCCAACAAAATGAAGTGAAGTGAAGCTAAAAACCCCAGGACCGGTCTGGTATTGGTTAGCCACCCGTCACAATTAGCTTAGTCCCCCAAATAAAGAAGCTGCCGTTCAAAGACAACAATAAAAAAGCAGCGACTTTGAAGTTTGCCCAAGCGGGACGATCCATCACAATCTGTGTGAAGACCTAATTTCATTTCATCTCTGTTCTCTTGTTATTGTGTTGTGACTATGATGAGTGTTTTTATGTCAGTGCACACATTACATTACACTCTGTGTGTTCTGTCAATCACCTGACGCCCACAGGGACAGAATAACCCTGTTAAAATATATCATCACGTCGGTATCTTCTTATCTCCGGTGTTTGTGGGTCATTTCAGGACGGAATTTAGACAAGTTTGGACATTAAAACACTTCAACTATGTGTTAATGCATTTAAAGCAGAGGGCTTCTATAGAGACCTGGTGGAGGGACCCCCAAGGCCTATAGAGACCCGGTGGAGGGACCCCCAAGGTCTATAGAGACCCGGTGGAGGGACCCCCGAGGACTTTATTTTATCACAATTTCTAACATAATATTAAACAAACAGGAATATTTACATGTGCTTCATATAGGGTGTATTCATGTTAATGTGGATTTTTGGACATATTTACATTTTTGCATGGCTGTAATGACCCGACACCAGCCCTGAACTAACGACATCGCTGTTAAACGCCGCGTGCATGATGTGGTACTCCTGTAAATGATAGGCAGATGTGCAGCCCCTGCATTAATGAGTAGGCAGCCCCGTCAGGAGGAGAGTGTGATTGTGGCCACAGTGAGCCTGTTTCCCTGACATGCAGTCACACCTGGGCGGCCACGATCCCCCACAGTCCCAGTTATCGGGATGCTGAAACACTGCAGCGTCCCAGGGAGACGGGGGAACAAGGAGGCGCTGGAGCAGAGACAGGGAGCGTGTTTCTCTGCTCGGATGTGAAATAAAGTGGAAAGAGGAGGGGGGGGGGGGGCAACAAGACATGTGTCACAGAGGAACAGTGACACCATCTCCTCATTCAAGACGTTAATATTAGACTGTGTGTCCGGGTTATTTAACAACACATGAATGTATGTGTGCTGCATACGATGTGAACTTTTACTGTCAGACGTCTGAAGCAGCGTGACACGGTGATGGAGACGGAGAATAAAGGTTTGAACCTTTTTAGTGCAGGAAGCAGGAAATTGCTTTGGACAAAAGCGTCTGCTAAATGACCTAAATGTAAATGTAATCCGTACACCGATCTGTTTCTGTGGGGTGAAAAAAAAAAACGGAGGCGAGAGAGGGGGCCAATATTCAGAGAAAAAAATCTCAAATTTACAAGTTTATAAACATATAAAGCTGATATAAATATGTTGCTTGGTTCCGCTAACACCGGATGTTTGCCGTTGCTATGACAACATGTGAAAGCTACCGCTAGCATCTTAGCCCAACCGCCCCGATCAATAAACATAAGATGACAACATGTCTCATATAAATAAAACCAACAATAAGCATCAACATCATCATCTTAAGGACCTTAACCATAAAAAATAAGTGCGTACATTAATGGGAAGTTAGCTAGCATAGATGCCGGTTGTTAGCATCGTAATTAAATCGCAAATTTGCGACTTTTTTCCCAGGATATTGCCCCCCCTCTCTCGGCTCCGTCCTGATAGTCCTAGCAAAGTATCACCATGAATCAAACTGAAAGAGAAAGTTCAAAGAAAGATATAAAAACACAGTCTTTGTCCCAGAGACGAGGAGGAGGAGGAGGAGGAGGAGGAGGAGATCCGCTCACATAGCAGGGATCAGTGTGAGATCAGTGGCCATCGGCTCTGTCCAAATTTGCTCAGAGGCCTCGCTGCGACAGCCAGCGCTGGGTTTCCGTCTCGGAGCCGGAGGGATTATTATTTCATCGTGAGTTTACCGTTATGTCGGAGACGGCCGGTCCTTTTTCTGCTGTTAGCATACAAAGTCACAGATTTGCTGACTGTGGGTCAATATCACACATCCAGCTTTTATTATAGGGGCTTTTTATGTTTCCTATTTCCAAGAAAACATTCTGACATGTGGAATAGTGACATTAATGCTCCTGAACAGCTCCTCCTACCTTAAAGGAGTCATCACCAGGAAATCGCAATTTCTCTTGTTAAAACATGCATATCTGTGTTTGACCTCAGTTGAAACGTGCCTGAAAGGCTGGAGTTTGAAAGTGGCGCCGTTTTTTCGCTTCTGCTCTTTTTCCGAACAGGAATAGCACACAAGGGTGTGCATTCCTAAAGCACGAGATTTTGATTCTGCGCCTTCGGTGACGTCACCGTGGAGGCTACTTGCATAAGCCCACCCCTCTTTCACCACCCAACCCCGCCCCGTCCGCTACCTGAAATCGCCGAAGCGCCGCCATTAGAGAACAGCAAGATGTCAAAACGTCGTTCACATGTAAAGTGCGCGGTGGTTGGTTGCCGTAAGGTTCGTCATTTAGTGTGTGCGCCATGACAGGGGGCTGTTTATGTTTTGGAGTCTGCATGCAGGCAAGCCCCCCCGGCTCTGTCCTTCCTGCGGCGAATCAACGCGCGCCTCATTACATATTATACAATGCACATCCGGACCAGTCAAAACCTCGCGCGTAATCTCGCGTGATAAAATCGCGGTACGAAAAAGGGTCAGAACAAGCTCAATGTTTGATTAAAATTTTTTTTTTTTTTCTAATAAGTTTTACGAATTGATCCAAAGCGATCCAAGGGGGGCTGGATACGTATAAAACCAGGTGATGACTCCTTTAAATCATCAGTGAGTGTTTTACTCTTAATGATGTTTAAGAAAGTTACATTGTTTCACTTTAATCAGGAAATAGAGTTATTTAAATCGTTTATGATCCTAGATGTGCTTTTTTCCTAACATCTTAGTGTCCATTTAAATTAAATTAATTAAGAAACGTGTGTATCGTTGTATAGTGGTTGTGGCCAGACTTCATCTCAGAAACATTAATGTGAAATCAACAGGTTCAACATGAGTCATAAATTATGAGTTGCATTCAAATAGCACATAAATAACATACAAACTCTCATTTTTTATTCAGCATTTTTGACCACATGTAATTTATAGATGACGGAGAAGAAACTCTTTATAGGAAATCATGAAAAATAAACTCTCTTAATAGATTTGTATCAATATTCTGCCACCTTTTTACACATGCAAAATATAATATATTGTCTAGATTAAACGTAGTTTTCAGCCTTGTCTTCCTTACAAAAAGTAGGATTTATATCAACCCATCACATTTCAGATGTCTGAGTTTTCTCATATTCTTTTATGTTCAAGGCCTGAAGATAAAAGTCCAATAAATGAATGAAAGTGTGTCTCTCTGTCCCGCCCCATTCATGTCAGTCACGACCCCTCAGATTTCTCTCGTGACCCTTTGGAAGGGCCCGACCCCGAGTTTGGGAAACCCCAGGACTCGCTAAAAGTAGGTTTAAATGCATCCGTCATCACTTTTGACCAGATGCAATAATTCCATTATTACCCAGGTGACATTAAATCATACATTTGCAAAATGATTCCAGCTTCATGTGCGACCCTGTATATATAATATATATATATATATATATATATA
>NC_139929.1:1806486-1840758 GCF_963514095.1 Eutrigla gurnardus | reverse complement strand
CACACACACACACACACACACACACACACACACACACCTCTGTGGTGTGTGCTGATAATGAGATGTAAGCCGTCCTGATTAAACCACATGTGAGGTATAAGAACATGTTGAAGAAGTGTGACAAAGCAGGTCGTCAACTTTTCATTTATTTTAGTTTCGTTTTTGCCGCCTTCGCACCCCCCCCCCCTCATTATCCACAGCTCTTCTGCTGGTTCCTCTGTCCCCCGTCCTGGGAATGGTCTTTACTTGTCCCCAGGTGTCGCTGCCATATTTCCTCCTGCCTCCTCCGGATGCTCCCAGAAATAAAGTGTCTCTCTTCCTGGTGTAAAACATGTTAATTCCCAGCGTTCCACGAGGCACGCCGTGGCCTCGCGCCTCGCCGTAGCCGGCTTCCTGAGCCGGATGCTAAAAAAAAATTAAAAAATGCAAACGTTTCACCCTTTCACTTACTTTCAATGTAACATTAATGATGTTGTTCTGCATAGAGGCATGAAGATGAAAGATGCAAGTCTTTTAATGAGAGCTCGTAAATTCACCTCGGTGTGTTCGTTTCAAATAATCGTGAAAAAAGGGGCAAGTTCCTTTCATATAATTGATAATCACAACTTTATGATATGTGATAAACATAGTAATGGTTATAAATGCGAGCAGTGTTTATCTCCATTAGAGAATAAAAGCGTTATTTGCATAGAAGGTTGAAGACCTCTGAAGAGACACAGGAAGCATCAACATCCGGCTTTTTCTTTGTTTTTTTGCTCCCAGGAAATAAACACAGCCGACTGGACCTCTTCACTTCTGTTCAATTATTTAATTCACAAGGTATCATTTATATAATCTGTGTTTTTATTTTCATTTATTTACCATCAGTGCTGCAGATGTGACAAATAAATACTCCGTCAACTCATTTTTCTTTCCGTTAAAACTTAAAAGTTGCTCCCGGACTTCCATCGATGTAATAAATAAGTGAAATATTTCATAAAGAAGAAGTTGTTGCAGACTTCCTCCCCTGGCACCACGTTGTCATTAGTTTGCATTATGCTTCCAGTCCTGGGGGGCATTTCTACGCAACGCAGGTTGAGTGTTAGTTCATTATTAAGCAACATTGACTCCTGAATTTAAATACATATTATCTGCTGCCATAACGATAGAAATGCAAAAAAAATACATGCCATGATTTGCATTCGAATTCATAATCAGAAGCCTCTTAATTTTGCCTTTATTTTAATTATGTGGAAATAAATGAAGAGGTTTAAGATGAATTTAATCTGCATGTTCTGTGTTAAATCATCGGACACGTTCACGCTCTCCAAGGAAGTATTTTAAATGTTTCAGTGAAATGTGTAAGACGTTAATGTGTCACTTATGGATGAATATTCATTTCCAAGTTCTTCTGCGGTTCGATGTCTATTAGAGTGTTTTGCCGGTTACATCTGTACGTGGGCGTGAAAATATTACATGGTGTAAAAATTTATGAGCGAGAGAAAATACATCGCCAAAGCTGAGGGAGGAAAAAAGAATAGTGGAGATGATGGCGACGCCAGATAGTTGGCAAAGCCCTTCAGATATTTGGGAGAGATCGGCCTTGAAAACATGCTTTGACTGATGCAACGGCAAACACACAGCTCTGTGTCAAAAACATTTTCAATCTCTGCAAATATGTTTCATAATGACAGTCCTCTGTGCTCCGCGCTTTTTCTTCAAGTTTGACTCTTTTTTAAAGGTTTCCAGGCAAAAAGTATCATTCCTTTGTTGTTGTGTGTGTGTGTGTGTGTGTGTGTGTGTGTGTGTGTGTGTGTGTGTCGTTTAGCTTCGTTTAAACTCTCAGCTTCATATCAGGGGTGTTTCTTTTTTTTCTCCCTCCAAAATAGAGATTTTTCTGGTACTACCCTAATGAGACCCTCTCACCGTTTCCATGGCGACAGTCACAAAACTGTCAAGTTTTCCACTCTTTCACAAAAAAAAAGAAGAGTTTAGCGGGGGGGTGTTTCCGCAACTGTCAGAGACACATTTTTCCAAATGACACGTCGTTCCTTTTTCAAAAAAGGTGAACCTTTCAGTTTTTTTTTGTTTTTTTTCTGTGAGTTCAGCCGTTTTTTGGGATCCTTCTCCAAACACAGACTCAGTGTGTCGAAGAATGCCGACGCTCCGTCGTTGAATAAATAAAACACAGAAGCAGCTGAGCTGCTGTTAACTCGTCTGTGCCGAAGCTTTCCCCGTGGCTTACACTGCAAAATGAGACTGCTGGAGGAACGAGGAGGTGAAAACCAGTAAACAACAACAACAACAACAGCAACTTTTTGCTCTATGGATTAAATTACAAGAAACCTAATCGTCTCATGCAACAGTTGATCTCCCACAACATCAACTTGCAGAAAATTTAATAAAATGAGAAAGCTGTGGCCGACCTCCGCTGACATCAGAGGGAAGGCGGGGCTTTGATTTGTGCCTTTAAGAGCATCGCTCTGCAAGAAGTCCAATGTGACCAAAGAAGGATTGAAGAGCATCAAAGCCCAACACACACTGTGGAGAGGAGCCGTGTGTGTGTGTGTGTGTGTGTGTGTGTGTGTGTGTGTGTGTGTGTGTGTGACACCATGCCCTGACACCCTGTGGTCCCATACAAAAAGGTACGTCAAACCACACCTGCGTTACCTGTCGAGGAAACACTGGATGAGGCACGAGGAAGAAAAACATCTCTCACACACACACACACACACACACACACACACACACACACACACACACCTCTTCCACACACACTTAAATAAACACACAACACACACGAGGGAAAAGAAGAGCAGGTTCCATCATCACGTCTTCCTCCTTCACAGCTTCCTCTCCCACAGTGTCCTCGCTGCCGTTCACACGTATCTTGGCGCTGCGAGCCGTGAGATGCCGTCCCTCCTCCTCCTCCAGCAGATCCAGACGTCAATCACATGCCACATGGCATCCCCCCCCCCCCTCCCTGAGTGACAGGTGATGCAGATGCACATTTTAGAAAGAGAGACGGGGATAAAAAAAAAACCAATGTGGACAGGAAGGAGAAGAGGGAGCGGGAACCAGGATGCATTTATCAAAGCAGACAGGGACGAGGACGGAGATGAGCCGGCGTCGGTTTGACGTCCAGGACACGAAATACAGCATGTTATCTTATTGTGTCAAACATGAGATGAGCAGACATCTATACTCTATAGAGACCCGTGGAGGGACCTCCAAGGCCTAGAGACCTGGTGGAGGGACCTCCAAGGCCTAGAGACCTGGTGGAGGGACCTCCAAGGCCTAGAGACCTGGTGGAGGGACCCTCAAGGCCTAGAGACCTGGTGGAGGGACCCTCAAGGCCTAGAGACCCGGAGGATCTCTGTTCTGAGCTGGAATAAACAGGTTTTCTATATGGCTCGGTGTGGGAGTGTGAGGGTTAGCAGTCGGTATCGTGTCGTCTTCGTGAAGAAGTGAAGAAGAAAGAGGAAACATGGAGGGGAAGATTAGCCGTCTGTCTGCAGGCTGCAGGCCAGGGGGCAGGTGAGAGGTCAGAGGTGAGAGGCGGCGAAGCGAGAGGAGAGTGGTTGACTCACAGAGAGCCCACGGCATCCCCCCCCCCATCACCTCCAGCAAACACACACATACTGTATTCGTGAATACATGAAAACAGAATTCTATCAGTGAAACAGTGAATCGCGTACAGCGGCTGGAAATATATTTGGCACATCGTCGGGAATTCGAATGTTTGTTTCCCCCCGAAGACTAATTCTATTTTTGTGTCCCCCCCCCCCCCCCCCCTCTCTCTGTCTCTCTCTCTCTCCTTGACTGAATAATCTACTGGCATTTCGGCGAAGTGAAATGTCAAGGTCATCCGACTTTGTCTTCCTCAAATTACCGACCCGGGCGTCATCTTTCTTTTCTTCGTTGCACGTGAGAAAACCCCCGTGTTTTTCTTTCCTTCTTAATTACAAAAAAAGAAGGCAAAAGATTAATGAGATAATTGGGATGAGTGTGCATATTGTTGCCCCCTACCAGCTCTGAGAGAGACAGAAAGCAGCCTCATGTCTGCGAGCGGAGTTCGGTAAGAAGCGGCTTTGTTTGGGATTCGTAAATGCTAGTGGGACGCCAGTAATGGGACCTGGGAGAACGTGATCCTGGATCATTCTTCATAATCTGCATACATCATAAAGGATGGGCCTCATCATCTACCCACAGATTTAATATGTGATGGATATGTGTGAGCAGCCTCATGCAGTCCATTTTTTAGACAGGATATTCCTGGGGAAGATATGAATGATGAGAAATATCAGCACAGACTTTAAACAGTGCCTAGTTTGTATTATTTAGTTTTGCAGTTTAACTTCAGGGTGAATTTTATTGTTCTAGTGTTTTAAAATATGCTTTCCAAACTCTAACTTCCATAAACATGCCAAGTCATGCCCCTCCAGCTGCCCTCTGGGACGTTAAAGGCATATTTACCTGAACCGCAGCCCTCTAAGTGCCCCGATCATTCCCTGTGTCACAAGCAATCCACCAAGGCCACCGCGTGTTTAATTAAAAAAGACGAGCTTTACCCGAGAATATATCCCTCCAGCGTTCCACATACATTCCAATGAGATGCATCTTATTTCTGTTGCAAACGGAGAGTGATAGAATTTCAAATGGCAGCATAATTATGGTGTGATTTTCCTCCTGACAGAAAATCAGTAGCCAGTCCTCCAGGTGGAGTAAGCCTGGCTGAGCAGAGCTGATTAGAGGCAATCGGGGGAGAGAATACACCTTTAATAACATCGATGCCGACGCTCGGAAAAATGCTTTATTAACATATAGAGCTTACAGGAGCTCAGGCACGTAGCATCGCTGCGTGTTTGAGGGGAAACAGTTTAGCAGTCAATAACACACAGTAACACACACAATAACAAAGAAGAGCGCCGTGACGCTAACGCGTTCTCAATCCGACGTTCGGAGCTAGCTACTTTCATCGGAAAACAGTTGGAAACACTAAGACAACCGTTGCTTTATAGGTATTAACAGTATTAACAGAGCAGCGAGCAGCTATCTGCGATGTTAAGAGGTAGAGTGTCGTGTCTACGTGAGCTGAGGGTGAAGTCACCCTCTGTGTGCGTTGTTATCGAGCTTCTCCCTGCTCTGTTGACACAGCAGAGGTGGGAAGTAACCAAGTACAAATACTTCATGACTGGACTTTTCTTGAGTGTTTTCTTGACACATATCTGTACTTTCTTCTCCTCATATTTTCATAACAGGCTTGTTTCTTAACTTTTCATGCATTCGAGGGGAATTATTGATTATTTAAATGTTTTAATACTTTTTAATATATAGTATCAGTTAGAAATGTTCTTCATAGGGATATTTTCTACTTTGAGTACACTTTCACAGCCTTTTTCACTTTCACTACTTCTACTTGAGTAATGTAACTTTGGACACCTCAGGCATTTTGTACTGCTGCTAGCACTGTTAGCCGCAAGCCACCGGCTCAGACGTCACCATCGACATACTCAGAATCTTGTATTATGCACCTTTAAGTCATCTGCTGATTTTAAGTTACAATAATACAATGATCTTGAACCTGGACTCCAGTTGTTGAACTCCTGCAGCGAAGACGCAGACGTGTGACATCACTACTGGGCGTCGCTACAGTGCTCACCACAAAGACGACCTTCAGTGTTCCCAAACACACACCTGAACAAGGGTTTGTGTTGTCTTTGTTGTTGCCGTTGATGCACGAGGACAAACAGCGTCTTCTATCTCCATCACCGTCACGACGCGAGGCAATCACTCCGTACCACTCCAGTCTGATGGGCTGCCTGCGACTAGACAGCGCCACACATCAAACACAAGTGGAATGATTACTGGTTACCAGCCAGCCAAGTGGAGGCTGTGGAGCTGTGATTTGACCGAAATAAAAAAAAGAAAAGCACCATTTAGGAGGACATTAAAGACACGACTGCTCTTGATGCAATAATCAGAAGTTGTCTCCAAATGACAGACATGTCAATTTACACACACTCACACACACACACACACCAATCCTCAAATGCATATGCAAACATGCCAGCAGACTTTTTAACCAAGATTTGTGTGCCACCATATGTTCCTCATGTGACCTTGTGTAACTCTCAGAATCATTTATATCTCCATTACGTTGTGTTGTAGTCGTTTCTGAATAAATATGTTCTTTGTTGTTGTTGTTGTTGTTTTTTTGCTTCTTCTCATGCAAGGTGAGCATCAGGCACTTGCAACGGCGTTTGCTAGGGAGCCATCAGCGGAAATGTCAGTCGACTCAGCAAGTGATGAGATTTGACATATGGCATCAAAGCGTCATTAGACCTGCACCTGCTGCAGAGGGAGGCTGCTCTTTCAGCTCCGAGGGGGGAGGCCTATCATGGGGGAGATACGTTGACCCATTGTGTCTGGATCGCATCCATTAAAAATCTTTAAAGATCTCAAGCATATTTGATATTATACAGTATGTGTAATTTATCTTCAAATCTGGGTTCAAGACCAGTGGATCCTCCTTTGATTGTGATTCTGTGTATAATAACTCATGTCCTGCAGGGGGCGTACCACATTGAGTGTACAGGGTTTCACCCTTGTTGGCAACTGTGTGGCAATATGACAAAGTGATGACTGTGACCTGACAGTGAGGAATAAACAATTAACAGGATAGGGATTAAATGTTACACATGTATAAGCTGAGAAAAAATGTACGAGAATTTAATTACAACAGTCACACCCTAAACTGGAGGTTGTGAGATGATCATCATGTCAATGAAATATAGGAGCAAAGACATGATTTTTTAATGTATTTATATTTCTATGGAATACAGTTTAGCACATGACAAATTTTGTCATGAGACCTCAAACAGACCTCAATTTCCTTCGTTTCAATTTATGTCAGCTTGCTGCCAAAATTGGAAAACATCTTATCTGGGACGGCCCATTGTTCCGAAGGCCCATTGTTCCCAAAATACAGATTCTTCATGCCACAAACAAAAGAACATGGCTAATTATTAGGCAGAATGACATCATTGGACCTTCCAACATGTTTTCTTTCTTTTATGGACGAAGGCCGGCCACTCTACCTCCCGTGTTCCCTTCGTTGGTTGGGTCGGTTTAGGCCCGAGTCACGAGGTTTGTTCAGTTTGAGGTTTGTTTTCCGTAGATACAATGGCATGGCATCTCCGATCCATTTGTTTTCCTGAACCTCAACAGTGTACATACTAAGACGACATAATGTAATGAGATAACCCTTTGGCCACAACAGGTAGCATCAAATGTGGTGTTCAGTTAATTTTTGTATCGCTACTTGAAGGGTAGTGAGTAATACGTGGGCGACTTTATGATGCAATCTTCCTGAATGATAACTTGCTTGGGTTACCTTTGTATAATGAATCATATTGGTGCCAGACGCTCTTCTGAAAATGCTCAGCTAGGAGCTCTTGGGAGTTTTTAGCTGGATCACGCCCGGTTGCTCTGACGTAGAACATTCAGAGAAGTAAAAATGTCCCACCAAGGTGGAGTCCTTAAATCTGCCGGTGAGGATTCATGCAGCAACGACCCTGCAGCTGTCTGGGACCATCACAAACTCCACCAATAAAAGCCCCGTATCCCCCCCACCCTCCACCACATACTAGACCTGGACCAGTACCCACATCACAGACCCGATCATGCATGAGCAGCATGTTCCCTGCTACGTGGTCTGGTGTATTAGCGGCCCTGATCGTGCATGTTTTAATTGATCGTATTGGCTTAAATAAATCCTCTGCTGTGTTTTTTATTCCACCTCCTCTGCTGCTGCAGCACGGCTATCTGTAATGAATTGGACTGCCAGTATTTTCGCTGCATATGAGAGGGATGATTAGTGTGTGAAGAAAAAAACACATTTTGGTCACACTGGTGATTGACTTTTCTGACACCTGGTTTGAGAAAAAAATTGGCTAAACCGCTTCTAACACGTCTGTTATCTTTTCCTCTCTTGTTATGTCGAAAAATCAGGTGGCAGCTCCGAGCTGGGTGTCGATTTCTCACCCGTTAGGAAATGACAAACGTTGGCAGCAGGGTCACGTCAGCTGTTTGCTAATTAACGCTAATTCTGCAAGCGACTTGATGGAGGTCCAAAATTAAACGTGTCTGTTCTCTTGGTGACGGTGTTCTCTGCAGCTGGAAACAGCTGAACTCTGACTGGGAGGCAAACGGAGCATCGCGGTGCAACACCACCCAACAACACGTCAATTTTATAGTTGTTTTTACAAGTTTAATAGGTTATACCTTTAATTACGTGTCAGATACACATTTAATCAACGTGATGAAAAGAAAACAGGATCAGAAAAAAAATCAGCAACAAAACAATAAAGTGCTGCAGCCAAAAGACAGAAAAGGAATTAATAATCACCGTTGCTTTCTCCGTTGTCTCCTTTGGGCAACTGCTTGAGCATTAGTTCTGTAAATGTTTCGGTTGCTAATCACGCGAGTCAGTGGTCGGGGAAAACTCACCAACAGAGTCAGAGGAAAAAAATACACTTTCTCCGTCAGGGCAAAAAAAAAAAGTTTCATATGGCGGCTTCAATAAAGACGTATTGATTTTGACTGGAGACTGTCTATCCCGATCTATTCTGACTTCTCTCTAGTTGCCAGATGGTACCAGAACGGTCTAAACGAGCATGAAAATGAGATTTAAAGATAGGATCTTTTAATTAACACATTTGCAAAAGAACGCCAGATTTTTTAAAACCCCAGCTAAAGCGATGAAAAATCAAAGTGACAGCTTTCCGTCCTTGATGCGGTCTTTTTTCACACATTTCCCCCCCAACACACACACACATTTAGAGTTTTCTGCTTGTGTATTTTCCACACCAGGAGCCTCTGACAGTAATAGCTGCTGCTATAGAGCCGAGTATATATGGACATAGAGATTTAGCCCAACCATGATCATTTCATCAGCGGGCCAATTATGTGCTAATGAGGAGCTACATCACAGATAACCACACAGTCAGATAGCAGTGAAGCAGGTGAACATGTGCACGCACACACACACACACTGGGAATGGGTGGATACTGGAGCATGGACATTACCGTGGCATGATGAACGACTATTTTCCTCTCTCTCAGCGTTGCAATATGTTTTAATACAGTGTTGTACTGCACCTTTTCCCTGCCCCCGCAGCCTTATGAGGAATCTCTCTTTTCTTTATTAAAAACCATTAATTATACTTGACACGTCTAATGGGTATGAATGATTTGTGAGGGGAAACATTACAATCGCAGCCTTATTAATAATTATTGGGAAAACAGGAATATGGAGTCAGCTAATCTATTATGGTAAAAACATGTTTTTTTTTAAATAGGCTTTGGTGGCTTCTTCACATTACACAAGTCCGAGCTGTATGTGTGAATTATAGCTTAATGTACAGTATCCACCAAGGACGTTGCAAAACCCATGTAGACATTATTGCTCTGTTTTTATTCTGAGTGCTTGCAGAATATTAATTTAAATGTGTTTGTACCTAAAGCACACATTTATGTTGGAACAAAAATAGCTGAAATGTTATTTTAGCCACGAGAAAAGAGTTAACTTCAATCTTAGGCTTACAAACGCTGCTCTCAGTCAACACACTTTACTTAACATTCATCAGGCAACGTCGTGCAATTGTGTGCAAATGGGGCTGAAAAGTAAAAGACACCCAAGTACACAGTCGTACATCACCAGAGGAAAAGAAATGAAATGAGAGTTGAATAATGATCCTGGAGGATTTTGGAGATATGCAATAAGCTCTAAGTTCTGTCAATACAGAGGTAAAAGCTCATTTAGACACGAGCAGTCTGAAGTGATTAATTGTGTTTTGATTTTTATTAGATCTACAATTCGGTTTCTTGTCTGATTACGGCTGACTCAAAGTGATAGGCATCAGTTTGAAATATGGGCGAGAGCTCCATCTCGCAAAGTGCACTCCCAACTTGTTTTCTAGCACTAAGAAGTAGAAAACGGTCTTTGTGTTGCTGTGAGTGTGATGATGTTTTGTCTGAGAAGGAAAGAAAGGAGAGCTAAGTGTATTTTTGAAGTATATGAGTCTGCACGGAGGAATAACAGCCTACTGTAGAGCCTTCATCAAATCAATTCAGACCACGAAGGCAGCTTTAGTGTAACATTCTTCTCATTTGCAAAAAGTGAAGGTCGTATGAAAGGAATGAAAAACTAAAAATGAGACAAAAAGAGAAGAAGACGAAGAGTCATGTTAGCGGTTCTGTGAGTCTACAGTGCTGCTTTCTGCTAAATGCTAATGCTAGCATGCTAACTAGAGCTGAAGGTCAAAGAGTCGGATCTTTGAACCAGTCTGTCCCATTATAGCATAACCTACACTCTTCGGCTAAACTTTGACAGCAAGGCTAAAACTTCTACCATGTTCGCCCTCTGAGTTTATCGTGTTAACATTTGCTAACAAACGTGTAGAGCAGAGGCTCATGGGAACGCCATCAGATTGGCAGCTGATCACAATCACAAACCAAAGTATTGGAATCGATTTAAAGTTTGAACCAATGATGCCACATAAAAACTCTATTATTATGTGTTTATTTATTATTTATTTGCACAGGGACAAGCATGTAGCATGAACCAATAGCACACCACATCATGTTATAATGTAATTTGCTATGCCGATAAATAGATCGGCCTTGAAAATACATAATTCCCAACAATCATTAACATGTAGCACAACAACACAAAACCCTGGTGAATACACACAAAACAGCACGAGACACAAACAATTTACAAACACCATAAAACTCAATAACAAGCAGCCCTCCGTCGGATCCATGGATTTATTTTTACAAATTCCTCCTCGGGGGGAGAGAGAGAATGTCTGGACCACATTGTACAGCAATCCATCAAATAATCAAGATATTAAAAAACCAAACAATAACACACGTCAGCCCTGCGGTGGTGCTGGAGGAAAGGTCAACGATCAATGAAATGAGTAGGATTCACCCTCCTGGAACCATGAATCTGTATACACAATCCAGCAAGGTAATATCGAGACGTTTCACACACATAAAACACACAGGAGGAGTGAAAAGTTTGTTGGTGCAAAAATGAAAAGTCAGTAGGTTGCCAAAGTCATTACGGTTCATCCTCTCAGGACCTTGAATGTCAAATTCCATGGTGATATAAAAGGTAATTATTGAGATATTTCTGTGAAAAGTGATGGGAAATATACAATTAAGAAAGAAGTTGAAAGTAAAGAAGTAGGAAAGTAAAGGATGGTTTTTCACTCAAATACGCAGCTCACACACTGACCAAACAGTACAATACACACACACACACACACACACACACACACACACACACACACAGGTCCTTATCAATGCACTCCAGAGGATTTGATGGTTTTCGGATCCCGCCCCTCTTATTATGGTCATCTTCAGAGCACATTCACAGTGGGCCGATTGAAGGGGAGTGAATCTGCTTCTAGCATCATTCAGAAAATTCATAGAAGCCCTCAACAGGGAAATGAAATGGATAATTTTTTTATGCACCCATGGAACACTTCACAGTAATACGCTCTCACTCTATTTTACCTTCCCTTCTGTATGTGGCTCCACCTCAGAGACTATGGACCCCCCCTTCTTTTCTTTTTTTATTCCATTTGGAAAGGCTGGCGTCTGGAGATAAAGACTGGAAAACAAACCAAAAATAAGAGGAGAAGGATTCTGACTGACGAGTGACCTCTGATCCACTCTTTGACCTTTGGCTCTTGGCGTTGGTGATTCCCATTTCCTTTGGATTACAGGGTCTCTTAATCACACTGTAATTAAAGAAAAAGGTGAGAAAAAATAAGTTATATCAGTGGTTCTCAACCTTTCTGCTGCCAAGGCCCCCCCAATAAAATATTTCAGCACCTCCCTACATACGACAAAGACGCTTCTCTCCTGTCTGTTTTGCTACAATAGCGACAAGTTATTCCAAACTAACATTTATTCTTGCTTGCTTAAAACAAATAGCACTTTGGTTTGACCATTTGCAAACAAAAATATTATTCAATTAAAAAATGGTCACCAAGTGCTGAAGTTGAATAAAATTGATCACACTCTAGAGCACTCCGGTCAGCCGACCAACTGTTGTTGGAAGTGCCCAGGACCAGGCTAAAAACCAGGGGGGACAGAGCCTTCGCAGTGGCAGCCCCCAGACTCTGGAACTCCTTCCCCCTACACATCCGGGCGGCCCAGTCTTTAAATATTTTCAAATCCCAGTTAAAGACCCACCTTTTTTCCCTTGCCTTCGATTAGTGTCTTTTCAAATTGTCTAACTCAGACCTGGTCTTTTAACCCTTTTTTTTTTTTTTTCTTTCTTTTCTTTTTTTGTCTTTTTAAAATGCCTGAAAAATGTCCCTTTTTTACGTCTTTTTGCATTTAGCACTTAAGCACAAGCAGTTTCTGTGAAGCACTTTGGTTGCGGCTCAGCCGTTTGTATATGTGCTATAAAAATCAAATTTGATTTGATTTGATTTGACACTCAAACAGAATATAATTTTTTTTTAAATACAGAAAATAACAATTTCGTAGATTTTCTCTGAACTTAATAGGGAATTTTGATCAGAAGCTTGTTCGATCTATGGTGAGGCAGTTATCTAGATAAAGTTTGACCACTCAGAGCAACTGTAGAGCTACAAACATCCAAAATATTGACAAGCTCATCCACCTCGTCACTCGTTGTATGACAACCATTCTATAAAGATGTGGAGATGAAGGCCAGACTGTGGCCGCTGTTCAGGGTCAGCTGGATCGCAGAGATTAGTGGTCCTCATTCTGACCCTGAAACTGGACCAGGACCTTACAGAATCCACCTGGAAGCGATCGGGATAGTTGCTCAGCTCCCTCACTGCCGTGCGACTCCATTTATATTCATTTTAACAGAAAAAAACGCAGCGGACTCAGTGTGCAAAGGCCTCAACCCCCACACATTCTCCACACCAATCTTTGTTCTTCACCCCCCCTTGGATCCATACGTTGCCCTAATTGACACAAGTTGTTTCAATTGCAGGGAAAAAGATGTGATTACGCTATTGCCCCGGCAGAATTGAGTTTCAGTGAGCCGGACCGGACCGGTTGCTTACACCCACGGACGAGGGAGGATGAGGTTGATGCCATCTGGCCTCGCCGAGAAGCAAAAACCTGGAGACCAGCTAGACGTCACTCCCCCCTCCTGCCCCCCCATTTTCCACGATGTGGAGACCTAACAGTGCAAGAGAAACACAGGGTTATTTTCTCTTCTTTGATTATAGCCTGGGAAAGCCAGTTTTCTTTTCTTTTTTTCTTTTCCTTGAGCTCCTTTCAGTCATTGTGAGAGAAAGTCATTATTATCTGTAGCATTCGCTCCATCCCCCGTGGCAAGGGCAGCGGCAGATGAAGTGCTCCAATTATCTGGGGTTTCGCATTCAATATCTTCAAAATTTGGATGATTCGCTCAGTAAAAATGTTGCCATTGAACCAACAAAATGTATTTTTTAAACGAGGCCCCTCCAAAAAAGAAAATTCTCTTAATTTTGGAGCAGGACTCTTTCTTGAGTGTATGTGTCACCTTCCATCAAAACGTGGAATGAAAGACTTTCTGGTTCCCAATTTAATTTTTTCGCAGAAAGAGTGCTTTTTATTGTAACGGAGGGGTCACAGTTTGCAGCTGACCTTCTGTCCAAAAAACATGAATGTCACCAAAAAAGAGAAATCTTGTTAACATTCTTGTGAAGCTTTTATCTGTGTGTGTGGAGGTGAAAACATTCGAGAAAAGATGGATAACCGCGCTGGTAAACAGCCGCTAGCGTACACAAGCGCAAGGACGCGGGTAAAAACGACGTGACCGACACACCGGCGTCGGTGTCAATGTGATCACAAGAGGGCAAGCTCCACATAACACACACACACACACACACACACACACACACACACACACACACACACGCAGACTGTGATGAAGATGAAGGAGAGAGGGAAAGATCTGGAAGCCGATTCCGCCCTCAGGGCACAATAACTCACTGGTAAGCTGCCACCAAGAGAAGTTGCAAGATTAGGTCTGAATCATATTTTTTCCCCCCGCCGCCGCGATTACCATGAAGTCGGCGCTCTGAAACCTGAAAGTCGGTGCTCTTCCTCGCCGCCAATTTCAAGGCAGATCGAGAGGAAAGAGAATCGTAGCACGGAAGAAGAGAATAAAAGGTGTGACAGCGACTTCCCTAATGATTGGATCGCTTCATGTGAGACTGATGGATGACCAGAGATTGATGAAGCTATGAGAACTTTTTGGATGTGCACTTTGCTTACCAATGTGCCAATCAGAGTCCTCCCTTTGTGTTTCATGCACGCTCATTTAAAAGCCGACATTAGAAGGAATAGTCAAGTCGACTATGTATCTCCAATTTTAAACAACAAAGACAGATTCTGGATGAAACAAAAAGATGTGATGGATGCTTCATTTTGCAGTCAAAAGTATAATCCACAGCTTTTCTGTGACTGTAACGCCACTAAGATATTTGATAGATGTCAAAAGTTGTGCTTGCTCCATTTATACTTATTTTTTGTAGGTTTAGATTTGCAAGGTATTCGGTCTCCGACAGACTCTTAAAACGGTGCTTTTAGCAGAAAAACAAACTGATTAAATGCAGTTCATGTTAAGGACAAAGGGCCAAAGTGGTGCCTTGAACAGGACTGAGAGTTATATTCACGTTAAGGGTTCAAGAATGCAGCGCTCCCTCGACAACCATTCCGGTTAACATTTGGAGGGAAATGTGCTTTCTCTCAGGCTGTGGTGATCAGGCTGCCAGGCAGGTAGACTCAGCGATGCAGACCCGGACTCAGGCAAGAGATTCAAGGTGATTTAATACATTTTAGATTCGGTACACGGCAGATCAGCCCAACGGGCAAAGGTATCCACAAAAATACTAGAGACAAAACGACCGGTGGGAAGCTCAGACGGGGGTAAAGAGAGATCTGGTACAGAAGGGAGACACCCCTTAAATAGGTAGGGAAGGCTATGAGACACAGGTGGAAGAGATTAGGGCGGGGACCAGCAATCACACAAGCATCAACTTGACAGGATATGGGGAATGACATCTGACAGACTATCAAAATAAAACTCCATGTCAACAAAAACAAACTTGATGCATGCAGTGATAGTTTTTACATGTGATTGACGTCGTGGATTGAAATTAAACAAAACCAAAAATACAACAAAGAGAAATTATTATGATTTAAAATGAGGAACCTAACCTTAAATATAAGTTGTCTCTCCTTTCACACACTTGAGGAGCAGTCCCATCCATCTATGTAGACTTTGACTCCACGTATGTGTGATTGATCTCCACACCTTGAATCATATGGATCATTAAGCCAACTCAAAGTTAAAGTTTCCTCAACAGACAACAAAGTAAAGTAGAGACTCTTTGAGAGGCAGGAAGCTGAACGTTCAGCAGACATCAGGGTAGATAGATATCAACAAACGTAATCTTTCATAATGTACACTTTCATTACGCAGCATCGTTCAAATTCAGCCAATCACTTGTCAGCTTTGTAAACATCATCTCATATTCCAACCCAACTCTATTGAATCAAGTATTAAGAATTTGATTGTCATTGTTTATTAAACTCGCATTCAGCAAACAAAGAAAAAAGCTGACTCATGATTTTCTTTCAGCCTAAATCTATTTATCTTTGCTGCATGATGTCACTTTTTGGAGCTGCTTCTTATAATATTCAGTGTTTTTTTGTTTCATCCTCTCTCTCCTATATGTCTCCTGTATTGAAATAAATGCTAATAACGACTCATTATAATCCTGATGCCCTAACTGGAAAGGAAGGAGGGATTGTCTTCATTTCTAGGAGCTCCTCTCAACCCTAATGAGCCCGCTCTCGTCAACACAGTGTAGTGGAACTGGTGGGAGGCTGGCAACCAGTATGCCAGTGTCTTATGAGAGCAGATGGACCACAGCGCCACAGAAACTCACCGGACCAAATATAACTTCTGCCTTTTAACTTGTGGCATCTGCTTCAAAGAGTGAATCCTCAAAGTTCGAGGTGGGGGGGCGCTGAGAGCACAAAGGTCCCACTACAGTTTGTGACCCCCCAGAAGTTCAACATTTGTTCTTCGAGATGCAACTTTCTTTTTTGGATGTGACTAGTTTGCACATGATGTCAGACCATATGGCTGCTACAGTACTGCAGAATGTTTCATTCTTTTATTTTTTTTGTATTTTTACGTACTAGTATCACTCTCACGTACAAGCCACCGCTATCTTAGCTTAGCATGAATACTGGAAACACTATTTGGTGACTTTTAAAATCCTTTTTGTAAAATCTGCAAATATAAAACTGCAAATATAGTTTGTCCTTATAGGAATGAAAGGATGGGAAAATTGCATTGAACTCATTGACAACGTGTTGCAATAAGGCTACCAGATGGGCCAATGGTGGAAAACCATGTTTCTCTGTTCATTTCCAGCGTCTGCACATATAAAACAATTTGTATTTATAAGTAGATTTAAATGCATTGTGATGAGATGGCAGCTAATGTGGTAAATACAGTGTCTATAATGTTATAATAATAATAATAATAATAATAATAATCATCTTAAGCTTCTTATTGGCCGTCCAGCTATGAGATTGGTGTCAACGGAGTTTTCTCATCTTCACTGAACTGAATATGCATATTTCCAATTTATCTGTTCTTTAAAGAAATGATCATCATAATATCAGAGGCTGATTGTTAAAAATGACACAAAACATGTTTAAGACAGAGTTCCTGTGCCGGTCCGTAGGGAGTCTGCATGAACAAAGTCGATTAAAAAGCCACATACAGAAGAGTGATGGCGACCACCTGCCGATGTGTGACTTTGGCAACGAGGTAACACTCAGTCCTGCTAGTCTTTTCTTTTCCCATCGGCGGTGTAAAGGCTTAAGGCTCCCCCGAGCGCCACGTAATGGTTGTACCTTGACTACCTTCAGCACCAGCTGAACTTCTTTAATGAATGCAGTGGGAACTTTTTTTATGGGGGATGGAGGAGATTTTAAAATGCTTAATATTTCAAAGAAGGTTCTCTTTAGATCCTGGTCTGGGTTCAATATTCTCTGGATATCACGCACTGTTTGACCAACTTGTGTTTACGTGTCAGTCATGCCCCCCCTCTCAGGTCTTAACGCGGACTAGAAGAAGTGTGTACTGTAATGAGATCATTATCCTCTGTTATTCAGTCTGAATTGCTCTCTGGTTCTCTGCCAAGTGAAATTAGAAAGGAGAAAAAAAGGGGAGGCCTGGTGAATCTCTAGTACATTTAATCTAATTGGTGTCACTTTTCTCCCTCCATTATGGTGCTTTAATAGCCCGATCTGTCTCCATGTGGCTTAGCGGTGTTTAGGGGTCAGCGGTCAGGGCCTAATCTCTGCTCAGATCACATTAACGCAGCGGCTCCTCAACGCCCAGATAAACAAGAGCAACAACAACACCCGATCCTTTCAATTTGCATCATTAAAAAAAGAAAAAGTAACAGTAGGCCTCTTATCTGTGACTTTACTTTCTACACAAACTCAGAACAGATGGGTCTCTTTTTGTTTTTTAGACGCCGTCTCTCTATCGCGGCCGTCTTCGATAGAGGGGGAATTCTGGGAGATCTGAACAATGAGGCGCTACGAGGCTACGCAGGGAGACCTTTGAACGTTTCAGGCTTCGGCACTGAAACGAAGCTGGGCTGTCTGGGATTTTCTTAAGAGGCCATTAGTGCCTCCCCACCAGCAAAGAAGAACTTTACTATTATTTCTCCTGCGATCGGTGGTGAGGAAAGCTTACAGGCCCCGGGCAGTGTTTGAATTGGGTGCTCCCCTTGCTCTGAAATCTATTATGCACTCTAATCCCTCCGACCTGCAGCCCCCACCTCCCCCCCAACAAATGTCTTTGAGTCAGGAACAGGCGTTAAGACTCGATCTCTGGATGGAGGATTTCCACCGAACGTCACGGGATCACCAGTCAGCTGTGAGACGACCAGGAAGTCTTCGCTGCAGCAGGATTCAGATGCACTGAAGTGTCTCCTGGAGGCCTCGGTGCGAGGAGACGCACAGCGTTGATTGGCTGACAGGCGGAGGCGGGAAAGAAAATGATGTCACAGGAAGTCAACTCCGGGTCATGAACATTATCAAAAGCTCATCATGCACACTTACAAGTATGAAAGAGAGGCCTCTCTAATTTTCTTTTTGTAAATCACTGGGAAGAAAAAAGAATATCAGTGTACTCCAATCGAATAAACAAAAGGCACAGATATACATATTTAATGGCATGCATAATGGATGGTTTTCGCTCGCAGGGAGTCCTTTACGGTATACGCCGAGCACCGAAGACATAAAAATAAAACATGAAGCGGGAAAGTCATTAAAGCGGTTTTTCGGAGTGGTACTGACTCTCACTTGAGTCGCAATGCACTCACCGGCCTCCTCCAGCGTTGGCACAGGTGCCAGTGGCTAATTGGCCAGTGATTAATCACGTCCACTGTGAACTGCATGACCAATTAAATGGAGCCGGGGCCACTCCGGTCTGTAAGTGAGAGTACGGTTCACTTCCTGGGTCCATCAACAAAATGACTCAGACCACAGAAAGAAAAAAAAAAGCCCAAACATCAGGTGGCGTTATGTCAGATGGTGGTTTGTTGGAGCTTGTGGTCCGAGACAGAAGCAGCGAGTAGACAGCACCGAGGCTGGGTCAGACACAACATCACATCCAAGGGTTTTAAACAATGTAAAGCTCATTTCAGTTGGATATAAAAATGTTTAATTAAAGGCTTAATTAGTTATCAGGGCCAAAGTGCTCGGCAAGTAAGAGGATATGAATAATAGACAATATTTCCAAAAGGTCGTTAAAAGTTAAATGTTGAACTCGGGTGTCATTGTTTTGTGGTTTTTGGCCATCCATCTGGTGACAATGATACACTACAAGTTAACGGCTGAATATAATAACGCGTTGATGTTGCTTAAAAAGAAGAAGCACACAATTAGACTGTCAAATTAGTTGGAAATAAAACCCCAAGTCGTCCAAATCATTAGCCGACCTCTGCCTTATTAACGTCAATCACAAGTTGTTAAAGCACACAGACTGTGTGAGGAAACTGTGTTGCTTAGTATTCCTACTACCCGGGTCGTAGATTTGGTTCCAGGTGGCGGCTGATGGAGCGGCGGCGGCGCCTCCGTGGCCAGTTAAAGCAAGGTGGAGGCGATTCATCAAGGCTCCGTGGGGCCATCTGTGGAAAGGACTGACGAATGTCTCCCCCTTTTGTCATAAGGACACACGTCTTCCAAAGCTGGCGATTAATGCCCCCTTTTACAACGCCTTTATTTGTCACCCGGGTATTTATGTGGCGCACTGTATTACCATGGCTGACAAGACCAGGAGCCGTTTAAAGGGGAGGGGGAGGGGGGGCGTCCTCCAAGGAGGGCGGTCACATGACGGACCGTCCTGGACCAATCCTGCTGAATTCTGATGCCGTTAGAGAGAGAGGGGAACGTCCAAGGTGGAGATGAAACTTTGCATTCAACTAATTTAAGGAGGGGAGGAGGGGAAAAAGTTAGCTAAGCTAACTTCCCATGAATGTAGGCATTTATTTTTCTAATTAATACACCACATGTGACAACGCCTCGTTAAGGTCCTTAGGGTGATGATGTTGATGCTTATTGTTGGTTTTATTCATATGAGGACAAACTGTCATCTTATGTGTGTTTATTGATCGGGGCGGTTGGGCTAAGATGCTAGCGGTAGCTTTCACTTGTTGTCATAGCAACGGCAAACATCCGGTGTTAGCGGAACCAAGCAACTTGTTTGTATCGGCAAAGTGGCAAATGGGTGCTTATTGATCGGGTGGTTGAGTTAAGATGCTAGCGGTAGCAACTTTATGAACTCGCAAATTTGCCACTTTTTTTTTTAAATATTGCCCCTGTTTTTTTTTCAACATTAGCCCTAAATACAACGTCGTAGGAGGGGGAAGAAGCGGGAAGATATAAAAAAAAGGGAGGAGAGGTTGTTTAAACATTCATTCTCTGACTTGATCATGTGAGATGAAATCAGAGTCTAGAATGAGTGATGAAATCCTCCTGGTTTGCCCTACATCATGAACAGGTTGCAGAGTCGGGGATAAGCCGGAGGAAGCACACACACACACACACACACACACACATCCCTGGTGGATATGATTGCTTTTGTTGTCGATCTATCCATCTCGTCGTAACCGCGGTGATTGCTCCAAATACCATTTGGTAAATATGACAGAAGTGCCATTAGGCGAGGTCAGGGCCGCCGAGCTTGTTATCCCATCACGTGGGTGTGTCGTGTTTCCAGTCCCTGGCCCTTCACCCACCAAGAATCATAACAATATATTTCCAAGAAGGTAGATGTTGTTCTTAATCGTACCGCCCCTCAAAGAGAGGACACAATTACACAGAAAACACCCTGTGTTCTACTACCTTACTACCCATTTTTTTTTTTTTTTTGTCTGCTGTTTATTCAAACCTCTCTTTTTCTTCTTCTTTTTGTTAAAAAGTGCAAATACTTCCTCCGTAAATGTCACCACGGCAGTTTTATATCATTACAGTTTTGCCTCCATCTGCAAAACGGATCATCCTGCTGCTTGTGTTTTTTTTGTACGAGAAAGGGGAAAAAAAGACATGCACAAAGAGAACAGAGCATGAGACAGGTGTGTGTGTGTGTGTGTGTGTGTGTGTGTGTGTGTGTGTGTGTGTGTGTGTGTGTGTGTGTGTGTGTGTGTGTGTGTGTGTGTGTGAGATTGTGCATGTGTGTGCTTGTGCAACAAAGGAAATGAGACAGCAATAAAGGGTAGAAAGAAACTCAAACTCACACTCAAAGGGACGTCAAGCCTTCCTCACTTTCACAGACTCTCTTTCCTCGTGTATAATCAGGGCGACACACACACACACACACACACACACACATGATGGTGGAAGTGAAGTTAAAGCTCACGCATTCCGACAAACTCGCCCTCTGGAGCTCAGTGTGCAAACGCACCAATATAGAGTCACTTGTTGGTAATGAGGGAGTCAAATCAGAATCAATTATGAATGCTCCATCGGGAGGCTCGGGGCCCGTATCAAAGGAGCCAGGTATTAGACGGTAATGAGAAATGGAACACAGAGAAGTGTGGCCCCGCGGGCTCCACATGTCTCCAGGCGCCGAGCGATTCGGTGCTTTAAATACATTTGCATTCATTCAATTCCGCGAGAAAGGCCATATTTTATTCACGTGAAACCCGGCTTCCTTCACACGCGGGTAGACGACGCCTTTGATTCTGGGTTAGATGAAAATCACCTCTTTTATGACCGATACGGATTGGTACCTGTGTGTGTGTGGGGGGGGGGGGGGTTAAGTCTGGCTGATACGGATCCCGACCAGTCGACTTATTCTCCGCTGGCCGGAGCCACGTTCTCTGCATCCTCAATGATTGATTCTTGTTTGGGGGCATGCCTATGGGCCTTATTAAATCAAAATGTAAACTCGGCCCTGTAACAAATTGCGGGGGAAAATGCCAGTAGCCGGCGGCCCCTCAGGCCCCGGACCCGGATTACTCTGACAAGTTAAGAAGCCGTTGAGCTTTTATCCAGATCTCTCCTCACCTGCTCACACAGCTCGGATATATATTTCCAGCTGCAGCGCGGAGAAATTGATGATTTCTTCTTCCTCTCCGTCTTCATAAAGGTCTCATACTGTGGAATGAATCGTTTCACTACATCCAAATTAGAATGGCAGTTTTAAAGGAGAAGGCTTGTGAGATTGTATATTTTTCACAGACTAATATTCAATTCAAGAATAATATCACAAATATGTATATACTGTATCAGAATTTAGCAAAAAATCTGGCTGCTCTGGCTCAGCAACACTTAAGGTGGGCTAACCTTTAAGGTGGACCAGCACTATGCTACTCTGAGTCTCTTAGCGTTTGTATCTTTAATATTATTATTATTTTTTAACTGTGTAACTGACAGCAGGTTGAAGAGTTAATTATAAATATCTCAACTGCATATTCTGCTGGAAAACACAAAGTGGAATGATTTCAAAGTAATCGTTAGAACTGTAATGTATTTTTTAGTATATCTCGGTATCGGCAAGTACTAAAATTTAAATATTTGTCTTCAAAAAAGTTGGTGAATCCCGATTTGTAGAGGCTTCAAATTCAAATACACCTTCTGTCATTTATCTTTCCTTTCCCACAAATTTAAAAATGGTAAATAATCGTGATGAATCGCGATAAATCGTGATTAATCGGATCAGAACTTTTATCGTTTGACAGCCCTAATTCTTTAAAAAGTGATGTGATGTGACATTGCATTATTCTTCTGTAGAAGAACTTCTGTAGACATGGAAACACACACACACACACACACACACACACACACACACACACAGGCTGTCACCATCCCTCACTGAGCCTGGCGGGGTTCTGAAAGGGCAACTTGGCTGGCCATCTGGCCTGCATATCAGCAGAGGTTATTGTGTCGACATCATCATTACTGAACACATTGCTGTTTAGCAAAGGTTATCTGGAATCTGCGCAATTATCTGTTGCAACACGTGTAAAAAAAAAAAAGAAAAAAGACAAAAAAACAAAAGCAAAGAAATGGAGTTATGACTGTAGGAAGCGTCCAGTTATTGCGCCACAAATGTCGATATTATATAAATCTGTGAGTGGTTTATTGATACAAGCTTACAACAAATTAGCGTAGTTTCGACCATTTCCATAACACTCAATAAACATTGATGTTGTCAGCTTCAGTTCTGTTTGCACCATCACACCAAACAGATCTCATTTCTAATGTCCACACTCTCCCCCAGATGTTCCCCAGTTCACAATCTCTAGATTTATAAACGGCTCGTGTTGAGATCCACAATAAATGATGATTAATGGCAGAGAGAAAAAAGCTGGATACTGTATTTGTTGAGTGGAAGATTTTAAGAAATGAACACGCAATCTAATTTAATTTCTTCAAACACAAACACGGAATAATCATTGAGTCGCTGCTCTCGCTTTCAAACTGCCAAAACAACTGCAAACAAGTTGGAGCTAATCAGAGCATTTACATGATGAGACACACACACACACACACACACACAATCTCTACATCAGCATCGAAGAAGAAGAAGAAGAAGAAGAAGAAGAAGAAGAAGAAGAAGAAGAAGAAGAAGAAGAAGAAGAGAGTTGTGATATTGATATTCACACTCGGAGGCAGAGATGAATGTGATTTCTCATTAAACAGCAGTCATGGCTCTTCCCAGGTAGAGGCATGCACTGTTGAGCTGTAGCCACTTAGCACCTGATTAAAAGAGAAAATGGAAGCGCTCCCTGTGGCGTTATGGGATTCGTGATAAAGCTATTCCCCCATAATAGCATTAACAATGTTGAAGGCAAAAGTAAAAATGTATCTTGTCTTTGTTACGTTGCTTAATTATTTTCATAGGAACCAGCTGGGAATCCTTTACCATATATTAAAATTCAGATTTGCTGTAATTACAAGGTTTTTTTCTTTCTGAAGTCCCGGATTAAAACCACGTGGAAGACTTACTTACTTTACATTTCGTCACTAGAGAGCAAACTAAAGATTTTAGCCACTTGAACACATCTCAAAAGTTTCCCCTTCAAAAAAGCAAAAATCTCCAAGGTCTTCCCAGAAATACCTGAATGTTGGAACAGTCAACCTTGAAGGTGCTTTTCTCCAAAGTTTTAATAAGTTAGGCAGCTGGTCTGCACACAGGACCACCGTGGGTCCTCATTAGGGCTGAGATATCGTCAAGGTAACGACCAAATTGACCCAGGATGAGTAGTGTTAGAACTTCTTCAGTCAAATGATATCGGCAATCCATTCTTTTTGAGGTTAGGGTGTTAGGGTAAGGGTGTTAGGGTATGGGGTTAAGGTAAGGGGGTTAGGGTAAGGGTGTTAGGGTTAGGGGGTTAGGGTAAAGGGTTAGGGTGTTAGGGTAAGGGTTTAGGGTGTTAGGGTAAGGGGTTATGGTGTAAGGGTAAGGGGTAAGGGTAAAGGGTTAGGGTGTTAGGGTAAGGGTTTAGGGTGTTAGGGTAAGGGGTTATGGTGTAAGGGTAAGGGGTAAGGGTAAAGGGTTAGGGTGTTAGGGTAAGGGGTTAGGGTAAAGGGTAAGGGTGTTAGGGTAAGGTTGTTAGGGGTTCGATTAAAAGGTGGTACCTTCTGTGGGTACGTTTTGCGTAGGATAATGTTTCGAACCAAAGAGTCGCCAAGCATTTCTATATTTGCCGTCTTTTATAACTGTGGCCGTCAATCACTTTTCATGAAATGTATCAGTGCTATAAAAAGGCTCCTCACAGTCTCAAACACTGTTTTTGGCTGCTCGCTGTTGAATTCAATAAATTCTTTCACACCCCTCAGCCCAATATTGCCAGTGGATAAAGGTAATCTATCAGCAATATTTTTTATTATACTATATGAATGCTCTGCTTCCCAAAAGGGAATAATAAAATCGGACCCTCAGCAACTTCAGTATTCTTATGATATCAACTTTACCACAAAGTCAACGTTTTTTCATATGTATTTACAAGATGATGCACTTTTTATATCAATGATCATACTAATACAGCGATGAAAGCTTTTACAATCATTACAATGCAATGTTTTTGATGCAGCCAAACACATGCAGTCATATTGTTCTCAACTTGGCATGTTTTTGTGGAAACAACAATCAGCAAAAAAAAAAAAGAGAGTTTCTAAATTAGATACATTTCATTCTGGTCAACGGAGAATTTCCGTCTAGAAACTGATCTGAAATTGATTTGGGAATATCAGTCAGATATATGCAGCGATAACAAAACTATAACAACCATTATCTTCCTTCAGCAACAGACCCAAGTGAAATGCAGTTTTAACTTTGAAGTGCATCTTTTTTTCCGTGGACGGTAGTTTCTTCATCGCTCCCACAAGGAACTTAATTGGGCAGATTCTAACTCTCCAGTCAGACCTAAACCCTGACCTTATCCATTTGATTTTGTTTGTTTATCTGATCAGTGACCCGTTCTGTCTTCGGAGCACCGAGGAGGGAAATAACCACAGAATGGTGATTCACATATTTTGACTGAACACTCACAAACCCTGTTCTAGCTGACAGCAGCTCAAGTTACAGTAAGTGGATTCATTGGTTCAATGCAACGGAGTTACAGGAAAATCCTACATTTCAATATCGACAGGTCTCACAGCTGAGTTGATCCTTGTGCCGAAAACAGCTTTGGACCCTGAAGAACCTCAATCAATCAATATCAACCTTCTCAATCAACTACTAATTATGAGCAATGGGGTTCTGCATAAACAAGGCAGTTTTTCTGTGTCACAGACTTTTGTCCCTGCATTTTTCTCTTATCTGAAGTGTCTCAGTTGGATACAAATGTTAAGTACTTAAGTGCACCAATCAGACCCACAATGGGGGTGCAAGGTCCACCTGCTTATTGACCCTTATTGACGCACGCGATCACGTCACACAAACATGGTTATTCCAAAGACAGGAGAATGTGCATAACTCAAATTCTTATTTTCCATCATAGAAAGCCACAGACAGAATGGAACTAAAACACATATCAATCGGTTTCTCCACATCGCCACCTGCTGATTTTGAGAAACGTTCATACAAATAAAAACATAAATAAAAATACCCTATCCTACCCTAGTATACCCTATCCTACCCTAGTATACCCTATCCTACCCTAGTCTACCCTAGTCTACCCTATCCTACCCTAGTATACCCTATCCTACCCTAGTCTACCCTATCCTACCCTAGTATACCCTATCCTACCCTAGTCTACCCTAGTATACCCTATCCTACCCTAGTCTACCCTATCCTACCCTAGTATACCCTGTCCTACCCTAGTCTACCTTCTCACCTAGTCTACGCTATCCTACCCTAGTATACCCTCTTACCTAGTCCACCCTATCCTACCCTAGTCTATCCCCTTTCCTAGTCCACCCTATCCTACGCAGTCTACCCTCTTACCTAGTATACCCAATCCTACCCTAGTATACCCCATCCTACCCTAGTCTACCCTGTCCTACCCCAGTCTACCCTCTTACCTAGTCCACCCTATCCTACCCTAGTCTACCCCCTTACCTAGTCCATCCTATCCTATCCAGTCTACCCTCTTACGTAGTATACCCATCCTACCCTAGTATACCCAATCCTACCCTAGTCTACCCTCTTACCTAGTATACCCTGTCCTATCCTAGTCTACCCCATCCTACCCTAGTCTACCCTATCTTACCCTAGTCTACCCTACCCTAGTATGCCCCATCCTCCCCAGTCTACCCTCTTAACCTAATCAACCCCTTACCCTAGTCTACCCTGTTACCCTCATCGTCTCTCAGTTATAAGAGCATCAAAACACAATTCACATTTAAAAACAAATGTGCATTCACGCTGTGCCGAATGTAATACGTTTCTTTATACTACGAGCAGACTGCATGTCATCTGTAATATTCTTCTCCAGCATGATTCATGTCAGTCAGTGAAGTCGAGAGGGGGAAAAAAGTCATCTTCTTCTACGGCTTTTATTCTTTAATTACAGATCGGTGTAGTGATTAAGAATTTGATTTAAATTCAACTTGCTGTCTTTTATTAGGAACACAGAGAAACTTGGAACACGAGGCAGATGGAAGTGGCTTATGTCTCCTCGGTAGCACACTGAGACGAAGCCAGGATGGCAGCCAAAAGCAAACACGCACACACACACACACACACACACACACACACACAGTCGATATTTCACCCCTTGCATCTTCCGATAACGAACCAGATTCGTTTGTGGGGGAAAACATACACAAGTCTAAAGTTAGCAGCGTTCCATACACATACTGTGAGTCAGTAGTGCAAAACACAACGGCGGAGGACCCCCCAGGTGAAATCCCAGAATATCGACTGGATGATTCAACTCTTTGGAGTCGTTGGGCATTCTGTCTTTTTTCCATATCTTCTGTAAACACCCAGCAAGGGGAAAAAAGAACCATCACTCAGATATCCTCCCTTTCTGAGCCGAAATAATCCTCTCTATGACAGCACGTATTCATTGTGCATGGACGATAACGGTGCAGGGTCCATTGAGAAAAAAAGAAGCTCAGTGCCTGATTCCCATCTAGCAGACAGCTTGAGGGTGGCATGGCCTCAAGGCTTCCCTCCGTCCTGCCTGTCCACGTTGGAAGACAATCTTTTGATCTGCGGAGGAAGGGCTACCACATGCAAAGAAAAAACCTCACGCTACCCTAGGTGTGCATTCCTTTCATGCTGGACCAGAGGGGGGGAGGGGGGTTTGATAAGCTGAATTGTGAGTCTCTGTGCTACACTCTTGACTCTGATGTGCTCGCTCTCCGTGGGAGACTCTTTCCCCGAGCCTTGTTTTCTACACCTTTTAAGAATGCAGATTAGATGGGAAAACTTTGATGCAGGAAACACTGTTTGAGCCGTCGTGCCCTTTCCACTATACCTCAAAGCTGTTTTTGCTCCTTTGTCGTTTCCCATCTGCAGCGAAACACCCAGCAGTTCAAACCTCGACGGATTCTTGTTTATATGACAAGCCGCGATAACTTACCCCACTCTGAGAACACATTTGCAGGAAGATAATACAATAACGCGCCATTCATGTGGTTTTTATTATTTTTATTTGTTTCGTTGCGTACAAAACCCATTCATTTCATTTCCCCCCCTACCAAGATGATGTCTGGATTTAATAAAAAGGGGTTTTTAAGAAAGTCGGCTCAGGTAACGAGGGACGGAGACGGCTGGAACGGCTTATAAATATGTGCAAAGTGCTCGCTGTGATCCTAAAGTTGCATCGCCGAAAGAGAGACGTTGACAGTGAATGTGTCACAAGGAGAGGAAGAGAGAATAATGAGGAGCTAAAGGAGTGGAACCCAGAGGAGGGGGGAGGAGGGGAGCAGACAAACAGCTTTCATTAATTCCATTTGTTTCTGTAAAAAGGGTGTGATAGTGTGACCTTTGCAGAATCCGACCCAGCTCCATCATTTTTACTCATTATGCAAGAGCCGATAAGATCCAGGCTGACACCTGTCTCCTCAGGGGGGCGATTAAACAATAAATGAATCTTCTGAAACTTTGTAAACTAACTGTCGGTGTCTCGGTAGGTGAAGAGTAAAAAAAATAAACCACAGGAAGGAGGGAAAAAGCTAATAAGACTTGAGGGCATTTCAAGAGGCCATAACAACTACCATTAGCCCTGATTGTCTGAGTTTCAATTAAGGCAAAAAAGCAGTCCTGTTTGGCCAAAAAAAAGGAGCTTTACCTGCTACAATCCTGCTGTTTAAGTAATACATGGAAATGACCAATAGCACCTGATGAATAGGAGCAAAGCAACCAAACATGCTACCACCTTGTCAAGTCTGAATGGCGCGATGTCTCTTTAAAAGATATTTTTTCAGCTCACTTCATTAATTCAAGCATGACAGTTAATTAGGCAATAGATTTTTAAATTAGAGACTTTCATGCTGCTGCAGCATGATGCACAAATATTCTGCTATCAGTGGAGAATTTTAATAAGCTACAATGCAGCTGTTTTAATAAAAAAAACGGCAAAACTGGAAGGCTATGGGATGTTTACACAACCTAAACCTCCGCGGCGGCGCCTCCACCATGAAGACTTCCCCGTGGGAATATGATGGTAGATTTCAGTACAGCGGTGTGTCAGGTAGTCTTGGGGGTGCCCAACTGGTTTCTAAGGGGGGTTTAGACCACAACCCTGAACCACAACACTCTCAGATCAAGTCTGGACCTTGGTTGGGTCTCTCTGTCTAATTAAAGGCATTAACTAGCTCAGATCTAATGTTATAGACTCTCTTTGTGTTATTTATGTCCCTTTTTGTTGGGCCAGACTGTTTCGTAGGGGTTCCAAATTTTGGTGCCCCATAAGAAGAATGGTTATATGTCTCTGCTATATGAGCATAAAGGAAAGTGTTAATGGGTGAGCTTTGTGTTATCAGCGCTAACCAATCGGCCGTTTCTAACTCCTGTTAATAAAGTAAATACACATATTTCCCAAAACAATCCGACTCTTTCATTTACTGGTATCGACTTCCTGTGAGCTCTGTCTTTGTCTCCGTCTCTCTGAGCTGTTGTTGTGAATTAAAACCCGAGCAGAGGAAGCTGATGTTCCTGGAGCACTTACAAGGGGCCCTGTGGGACTCCCATCCTGTGAGGGGGGCCACGGGAACAGAACCTCCTCCAGGAGTCTGAAATATATTAACTTTCACATAGAGCCTAATAAGGGAGAGCAGCTTCTGCCCCCCCGCCTGTATCTTTCATGACAGATCCCCCAAAATCACATTCACCTTTACCCGCCTTTAATTAGTTCTTTATCACTGCTGCCTTCTTTTTTTTTTTTGTCTGGATGTCGACTCCGGGGCCCGAACACAAACCTGTCAGCAAGCTGTGAGACGACTGCATTAATCAGAAGCTGATATCCTCCCCTGATATTGCATAAGCATTTAGGATCTTTCTAACGCTCCGGTTCCAGGGAATTCTGTCGTTGTGGGTTATAAACACAGCATTGTCATCGCCAAAAGATACTGGAAGACAAATATTTAGACAGCCGGGGTTTCTTCCTTCTTCAGTTGGCGTTTGTATGACTTGAGATGAAAAATATTTACAAAAAAGACGATGCATAAAATCACTCAACACCTCTGCAGAGCGTGTTTATTAGCAGGAATCCTGACAGTCGTTGTGGATTCAAAGGGGGGGGTGCTATGGGTCTGACATGTTTTTAATTCTACATTAACGTCTTCCTGGCATCGCCATTACACATTCATTATATCGATCGCGAGGCAGCGACGAGTCTCGTAGGAGAAAAAACATGAGGTTTCTCTCTCCTTTTTTTCTTCTGTTGGCTAATTATTGAAAACAAGATTTGCTTCTGATGAAGGGGAGCGGATCGACTCGTCGACACGCACCAAACACCTGAGGTTTGGGTGGAGGAAGGTGGGTGGATACGGTCGGGGCACGGCCTTGTTCCTCCTTAAGCCTATTAAAGGAAACAGATGCCGGATATTACGAGGTTCGCTTTAACAAGGTGGATTAAATGGCACCGCATGTCTGGGTTTACTTTGCCTCTTGGTTTTTTTTTGGGTGCTGAATTTATGTAATCTCATGGCTGTGTTTGCATTCTGGGGTTTTAAGAGGTTGTGTTTGCTTTACCATCTCGTTTCAGGGCGACTGTGGGAACTGAGTGAGAAATGCTTTACAAACTAAATGATCCCTTTCACGTTCAGTGCAAAGATCATGATATCAAACGCTTGTTGTTAATCCGCTTTGACTCGTCCAAATGTACAAATCTAATTTCTCTCCATTGACTCCACTCACCAGAGATGAACAGGCGACCTTTTCCAGCTCCCACCTGGACTCACCTGTGGTTCTGTGAATAAAACAAGGGGAGGACGTTGACCCTCGAACGTTGGGTATATTTTACCTGATATAATATACCCGATAAAAAAGTACTTCTCATCAAACGTACAATAATACATGGCAATGTGGTACAATTAAAGTACCCTTCATTTATTTCCCCAATACAACATCTTATAAAACAAAAAAACAAAAAAAGGTATCATGGGGGGACCATATAAAAGGTCTCTAAAATCAGTGAAAAATTAGGCAACCTTTACCGAAATAGTTCAAAAAAATAATGGAGCTAGGGACTGGGACATGTGAGCCTTGTCCCATGAAGTGATTGGTATTTTACCTGTCCCTGCCGTGTAAAGTACCCCAAAAAATACTAAGGTAAAAATCACCCAAGAAAAAAGCAGGGATGGGAAACCCAGCTAACTTGACATCAGAGAGCATCCTGACAGAAGGACCCACAACTGAGACAGCAGCAACACAATGAAAACCACCAACGGTAGTGTTCTAGGGTTAAAAACAGAGAGATTGTGGGTTTATGACACAGTAGTCAGAGCATTGATATAGCAGCGAACTACTATCTCATTATAAGTGATAACATTATCACCACCGCCATGTTGAGAGCCACGTAGAAGCAGTCTGAATTGAATATTGCACACCTTTTAAGGATTACTCGACATCAAGGGGTCAGTTGTTTCAGGTTCATCCCCCCCGAAGCATTACATCACGAAGGAGCTCGATATAGACTCGTTTTATGGATTCCCATGGCTATCGTCTGTATCACATCAGTCCCCCCCTCTCATATCAGCCAAGGCTGTGTATGATAAATCAGTAATGGAGGGATCTGATGCTAGTTTGCCCCGTGGAGCTTCGTCGCACCCCTTTGACCCGACGCCATAAACCCCCCATGAGGGAAAAGTAATTGCTCATTTTGTAGATACAACACCTTGTGACCAAGTTTCTACTTAATTATTTACACGTCTTCCAGTAGTCCCATGAATCCCACAGTGATATGGAGATATGACAGAAGAGGTTGGAAAGACTCTTCTTGCACAGATTTAAGTCTTTTTGATTTGTTTAATCCCACTAGCATGCATACTTTGGTCTTGTGATGGAGCGAGGGTAAATCGGCCGTAGCCGCAGGTAGAACGCCAGAACGCACAACTGAATTGATCTGCGTTGTCTATTCTCAGGTTCGCTGTAATATTTCTGTGTCTGCTGTTGTGCAAACCTTTGATCAACATGCCTGGTTCTAGTCCATCCTCTTAAAAGAAAAGATGGGGAAACATCAGGCTTTAGACTTGCTACGCATAACTTATTCTGGAATCGTTGGGAAAAGATAGTTGCAGACATCCCGAACCCCAAAAAAATCAATACAACTGATCATAAATTGCGTAGGCGTGCTTTGTCTTCCTTTGCCTTTCTGTGCACGGGGGTGAGGCAGGCATGGCGCCGCAGCCACACTCTTAAATGGCTTTTGCTGGAGAATATGAATAATGTATTTTTCATTTACATTCCCTCTCATCCCACAGTATGTTAGGGGGGCATTAAGAGACGGTGGGATGTACAAACACTGAGGTTAGAAATTAGACCGTTCCACGAGGACTCGCTGGCCCATCTGTTGTTTCTATCGGGGCTATTTTCTTCCCTCTGGCACTAATTCAATCCTGCGTGAAGGTGGGGATGATTTCAAACACGAGCAACACAAAAAGATGTTCATGCCGACGCCATTCGGGCGGCTAACGAGCGAGGCAACGCGAGGTGGAGAGAGAGGAAGGTGAGAGAGAGACAATCCTCTCTCAGTGTTTATCAAAGTGGTCTAATCAGGTCAGTTACTCATCTCTGACGTCAGCTAATCTCACACTTGTGTGTCCCTACCGCAGACGGATGACACTTTATGAGCCATTCCTCACTGATAATATTTACCCAGGTGCACTGTTAAACGCGTTATGTCATCCAGCGCTATTAAATCACACGCGGCTCCATCATAAACCAAGTTTGTACCGTGATGTCGGGGGAGATGGAACTCAAAACAAAAGTCTAAAGTGTGGAGGCGTGTGTGTGTGTGTGCGTGTGTGTGTGTGTGTGTGTGTGTGTGTGTGTGTGTGTGTGTGTGTGTGTGTGTGTGTGTGTGTGTGTGTGTGTGTGAATACAATGGGACAGATAAGGAAAGTGAGACTAAGCCAGATGTTGTATTCCTGGGCGTGTCTGCGGAAAGTCTCGGCTCACTTCTTCCCCCCCGATTGCTGAGCTAAGCTGTTTGAGCAAAGCATCGTGGGAACTGTCATCTCCGCTGTGCGACAGATGAAATCGGGGGAGGTCATCGCACATAAAAAAAAAAAACTGAACCAGCTGAAACGCTTTGTTCTCGTGAAACAAAAAAAAAAAGAATAATCTCATCCAATAAATTCTTAATTTTCTGGCGAAATTAAGACGGTAAAAACACGACACACACACACCTTTTTTTGCAGCATTGGCAGAATTTTTCTGAACTGAATTATGTAGTAATTTGCCGCGTCTTTGATGTGATAAATTTGAAGCCCTACTGAAATGTACACAGACTGGAGGGGTCTGAGAGCGTCGATGCTGTTGTGCTATGGCGGTTGCACCCCCTCCTCCTCCTCCCTCCTGAAAACAGAAAGATGAGACTGTAGCTGTCGGGCTTTTCTGCATGAAAGTGCTTCGTTCAGAGACCGGGGGCTTCCTCGATCGGGGGAGGGCCGATTATACCACAGTGGCTTTAAAAAGTGATGACTATTCAGGAGGAAGGGGAAGGATGCTGACTGGTAACCTCAGCGAGAGGACGGTGAAATGAAGGCTGGGAAAACAGGGTGGGGGGTCAAATTCATTAGAACGAGGGAGTCTGAAATTAAGGACATTTATCTGCGATGATGTCGCCTCCAATCCCTCTCCGCTTTGGTGGCGTTGGAGAAAAGATTGGAGGTTTGTTCTTGTTGTTGTTTTTCCTTTCTTTCAATCTGTCCTGGAAATAAAACTAAAAAAGGAGAATGCATAAGCTTCCGTGGCGTTGTGCGGATCAATAACGTTGGTGAGGTCCTTGGTATGGGTGACACAGCGTCACAGTTATTTGGAATTGAATTAGAGGGGTTGGGGAGGGAGGCAGAGATGATGAAGAGTATCAATCATTCTGTCTCTCGTGTGAAGTTATTTTGTGGGGTCGACAGAATCAGCAATAATGAAAGTTCACTTGTTCACCACTGAGGGGTTTGTGGGTAAAATCCACCTTTCCCCCTCCTTCCCAGGACGACCCGGGAACAGAAGGGAGCGAAGCCTCGTCAATACGGCCGGAGTGATTGTGAAGTCCTCGTGATGTCTGTTATGATGGGAGGGGGGGGTTGGTGGTTTTATCGCCCCCCATGAACACAATCATACAGCTGCTGTTATGAGTTTTTTCCTGGTGGCTAACTTGATGTCTGACATTGCACCTTCTGGATCGCCCCGCTCCGTGTTCACGACTTGTCCATGATTGCTTTCACGGGCACAGAAATAAAAAAAAGCACAATTACCTTTCCTCTCTCTCTCTCTCTCCCCTCCACTTTCACTTCAAGTCTGCCTCGCCTCCCCCTCCATCCCCCCTCCATCCCCCAGAAAACAGAGTTGATAACATTACTGTGGAACTGCCCTCTCTGCTGTCTCCGTATTAAAGAGCGCGGCGGCGGCGGAGAAGAGTTTAAGTGAGATTGATTGAACCCAGCTGGTCTGGATTCCCGGTGTGTCGGAGTCATTTATGCAGGGATTGGCTCATAACCTGTCAATCAGATGGATGGATGGACGCGGTGGCGTAGCGGAGGGTGGGACCCGAGGAACGATGGGGGAAGAGTCGACTCACA